>NC_092694.1:16256224-16541224 GCF_964275005.1 Diadema setosum
AATTAAACATAATCTTGACGAAAGATATCCAATCAGCTACGCATTCATCTCGCTAGATGAATGATTTAAAGAATATAGGTTAGGTGCACACAAACGTGCTGGATAAAAGTCACCTTGTACTTTCTATTGTGTAATTGGTTGTGCTCATCAAGCCCCTCTCCTTCAATATCATTCTACCCACTCCCCCCCCCCCCCATCTCTCTCTCTCTCTCTCTCTCTCTCTCTAAACCCCGGTCTCCCTCACTTTCTCTATTCCTCTCTCCTAATCTGCAATGCACCATACCCTCTCGTTCTTAGTGATGTATTGACATCCAGCTGTTTCGTACATGGTAGCATATTTATGTTTAGGATGGACTACCTGTTTCAAACTAAGATCTTTACAAAGTAGTACTGCTATTTCAAAAGGTCCAATTACACTGGCCATTGGAGTCTCGGCTATTTTCCAAAAGCTCACAAATAATAAGTTCCGATGGAATCTGAGCCAACAGGTGGAACTTTGGGGACCTCGTCCTCTTTCAAATCCAATAAAGATGAAACGTTGATCGAAGTAATCGGCGGATGAAAGACTGACAGCCGCCCGATATCTGCCAGGCGTTTTCCCTGTCTGCATTGGATTCATTTGATTGCGACTGAAGGATAATTCGGGAATGATCTCACACTGACCCAACACATCCGATAATCGCCCGACACCTGTCAGACTAATCGTTTAGAAATTGGATGGCAATCTGACAGTCATCCAATACTGAATGGATATTTCGCCATAATCTGAAATCGCATCTAAAAGGAAGTCAAATGGACCAACAACAAAAAAAAAATACACCTCTTGCCAATGATGCAGCCCTGGGCTATGTTTTCATGCTACAGCTATTCAACAGAATGTTATTGCCCTTGAGATCTCTTTTGTTCGGGGGGGGGGGGTGGGGGATGAGAAGGAGGCACAAAAGACCACGTTGCTACCTGGTTCGGGTGCAGGTCACGAGACCGACACCCACGAGTCATACAGCCCACAAGTTATACAGCTCACAAGTCATACAGCCCACGAGTCATACAGCTCACAAGTCATACAGCCCACCAGTTATACAGCCCACGAGTTCGACACTGAGTAAATAAAGCCCACGAGTTCGACATTAAGTAAAATAAGCCCAGGAGTTATACGGCTCACGAGACCGACACTACGCACAAAAGGCTCATGAGACCGACAGTAAGCAAACGAAGCCCACGAGACCGACACTACACTTAGAAGGTCCACGAGACAGACGCTACGCATACAAGGCTCACGAGACCGACATGACGCAAAAGAGGTTCACCAGACCGACACTAAGCAAAGGAGGCCCACGAGACCGACAGGACGAACAGCGCCACCTATAGACCAATAAATTGTACAGGGTGTCCTGATGATAGCATAGGAAGATATGAGAGATGGAAAAGAAGAGTTGCCATCTCCGGCAGGGTGTAACCCCATCAGTTGCGAGGGTGTTGATTTAGTATTAATAAAAAATAACAAATTACGTAATCGTCTATTAAGGTAGCGTAAGGGATTCGGAAAAAAAAACCAAATGCATCCTTGAAAACAGCTATTGTATTTTACGGTGAATGTACTGATCGGAGGACAATAACACAAACCACAAAATTGAGGTGAATCTCTGCGATATAAAACGTTTTAATCAGTAGAATTACACTATAGTTACAGAGAAAATTACAAATAGATCTTACTGCAAAACGTCAAAGCAGGAGGGTAGAATATCTAAAATAGAATAAGTGAATAACTAGTGAATAACTAGTGAATCGGGAAAGAGAAGAGGTAAAGTTTATATCTTGTCCATCTTCTAGCTAAAATCTGGGAAAGCCTATTAAAAATAGCATGATGGCATTATCAAAGCTCTAAATTGAACCCATACATCGTTATTGTCCTCGTTTAAATTCATTTGCGTTTTTTTTGTCTCTTTTGGGGGGGATGAAGAATACTAATTCTTCTATTTTTTTTTTGGAGGGGGGGGGGGGGCGGGGGCATGAAGAATACAAATCATTTTTTCTACTTGATAACAATGTCGCTCCTTGACACACTTCCCCCCCCCCCTTCCCCAAAAGTATGTAGAAACACATATTTGATGACGTTCATAATTATGTAGATAGTTACCATCTTTCAATTGATAGCGTTACGAAATTACACCCGCCAGTATGTTATTTTTCCGTTCATGGAACACCCTGTACAGGTGATTGACATGTAGATGGCGCTGTTTATCCTGTCGGTCTCGTGGGCCTTCTTTGCCTACTGTCGGTCTCGTGGGCTTTCTTTGCTTAGTGTCGGTCTCGTGAGCCTTTTTAGCTTAGTGTCGGTCTCGTGGGCTATGTTTGCTTAATGTCGGTCTCATGAGCCTTTTGTGCGTAGTGTCGAACTCATGGGATGTATGACTCCTGAGCCGAATAACTCGTGGGCTGTATGACTCATGGACCTAATATTGATGTCGGTGTCGTGGACCGTATGACTCGTGGGTGTCGGTCTCGTGGGATGCTCCCCCTGGTTCAGCTATCACTGAAGGTTATTGTATGGACACTACACCAAATTCATGAATGAACTGAGGATAGATGATACATCATTCTTTAATTTTTTTAGAGTATAAACGGCACATTTTTTTTTTCTTTTGATGAACTGGTTTAGCCAGGGCTCGCCAGGAATACATAATACAAATCAAAGAAAAACACTACAGGCTGGACTACACTTAGCCCGCACCTTTACGCACCTTGCAACTGGAGAGAGGTATTCATCACCTTCATACAGCTTCAGGGTTGGTCGAGAAATGATATGCAAGTTTATTCTTGAAGTCTGCCAAGCCATATAGTGCATGAGTACGCTGATAAGGTGCAGATTTGGCATTCAAATGCCTGACCCATGTTGGAAAATTGCTTGATGTCATTCATCCCACTGGACTGTAAATTGCTGGTGAATGTATACTCACCTGTGCTCTCCGAGTCTGTATTGTTTCCCCTGTAGGCCTAATAATTGTAAAATGCCGAAAAGGAAGAGCAAAAGGTGTGGTAGGGGCAAGAATTCTTCTTTTGTTCGTTATACATGCCTCTAGTCCGTGATCAAGATGCAGACAGTTCGCAAGCACTATAGTAGACCCAAACGCATTTTCTACAACCCATCTGCCCCGTGAAAGCCGGTAGTTGTACACTCCCTGCTGGTGAGTCATGTCACAAAGTGACATAGGCTTCATCAGCCATGTCCTTAGCGCTAGAGCGTCATCTCCCACAAGGAAGTATTCAAGAAGCTGCATGGTCATCATGGGACAGAGGGTCTGCTGCAGGCAGGTTCAGCTTCCCGGTCTTAATGGCTGTCTTTAAAGGGCTCTGGTTGAAGACCCAAGCATTAGAGCCGGAGCCAGTCTGTCCAATGTCCACTTACATGAACCTGTAGTGAGCATCTATTACCAGCAGGATATTGGAGAAGAAACCTTTGGAGTTATAAAACAAACTTCCGGTCTTTAAGGTTTCTTAATGACATGTTCACGAGCAACTCGAAATCCATATTGTAAGGTCTTGTAGCTATTACCAGTGGCCACAAACCTCAAAGTTACAGCAAGTATCAGGCACCAAAGATTTCCTGAATTTGGCGTCGTGTTTTGTTATTCGCAGTGCAACGTGATAGGAGTTTATTGAATACCCGTGGCGCCATTCGCATGAAATTGCTCATTTTATGAAGAAAAAATATTCGGCATGCATTTCTTTCATTGGTTGTTCATATTGCCCCTATAGGGGTCGACGCTGGATCCAAGGTTTGACCCACACACTCCTTCCCATTCTTGCAACAGCTCGTTTTCTGCTCTTTTCTCGTTTTTGAAAACGTTCGCATTCTGCGAATCTCTAGGGCATCCAAATGCTGGAGAATACTTAAGATAGTAGTGAAGGATTTAACCTTTCACATGATGTTTTGCTACGTGTTCGAACAGCAGGCAAGAGTGAACTGAGAAGCAAAACGTTATATGATTAAGTAGCGCTGCAATTTCATTAATTTGAGCAAACACCGGAGGTACGCAATTTCACGCGGCAACTGTAAGCAACTCTACGCGGCCTGTACGCCCGACCTCCGTATATGTACGCAACTCTACGCCCGGTATACGCAAAATACGCTACGTGGATACGCGCTTCCTACACACCCATACCTAACCCTACGCAGGGACTACGCCAGTCCTGCGCGTATATCATAATTATTTTTCACGGGTACACAGCTGATTTCGGAGTAGTCGCTACGCAACTCTTTGCAAATCTCGGTGTGAAACCCCGTTTAAAGGGTAAAATGCATGCACATGAATAGAATAAGCACATGTTTTCTTGTCCTTGCATACACTACATCTCAGGATGAATAACGACTAGCTGTGATAGTGGAATTTCTCATTTCATTTCATTTCATTTATTAAGTTTCCACACAAATCATACAGTCTTGTATTTACAGCATCCATCCATAACAATGTAAAGTAACACATTATTATAAGTTCAGTACATAAACAAATAACATTTACATAAAAAAAAATCAATTCAAATCAATCTCAAGTACATTACATTGATAACGGATACAATTGTGTGTGGTGGGAAACTACATAGAAGCAGATGCTTGTGAGAGTAGATTCCCCGAAAGAAATTCAAACGCAGGCAGTTACACTCACACACTCAGTGTAGTCTCTGCACGCACGCAAGTACACCTGGACAAGCGTGCGTGCACACACATTTACACACAAGGAGAAGAGAATGAGAAAGAAGAAGAATATGTAATAGAGCATTCAAACTCTTGCCATTGTTCAGGACCATTGTCTGGGTGTTAAGCACATACACCCACACACACCAATTGACCCCTGTGCAAAATTAAAGTTTTGTACAGGGTTTGAAAAAGGAGCAAAATCTGAAGCCTAACTTAAAACTGATTTATGGTTTCATTTTTTAAATACCTCCAAAAATATTGTATTCAGCTATTGCTCATATCAATGCCAGTGTTATCTGATATATATTTTGTGAACTATTAACGATCAAAAGTGGAAATTTTTTGTAACACCTAATATTCTACGTTTGTAATACAGCTGTATTATTGTTTGCATTTGTATTTTGCTTCAAGACATTAAACCTTCTTATACGAGTTGATTATCCGTCTTTGCGATTATTTTGTATTATTTGGATGTGGAAACAAATAAATGACATGACATGAAATGAAATATAAATTCTGCAACATTCAATCACTTCACGATCATTAATAGACAGGAAATTGCCATTTCAGTACCTTTCATATTACGTGTCACAACTTTTGATATGACTACTACTCAAGACATGCTTGACATAAAGTTCAAACCCAGAGAATGTAATTTACATATCCTATGCTATCTGTTTCTATTACACAATATTCAGCACATATTTTACATAATTTTTTTGTCTCCTTATGGCATTTTTTTTTCTTTTTGCTCAAACAGCATATTGCATACAGCATATAACAGCATAGCAAGCGCAAGTTAACATAAAGCTTGTAAGATCTGCATTACTCATTCACTGCACGCTGAATAACAGATAAAGGATTGTCCTCTAAAGTACCGCTTTAGCGTCTTTCACAACATCATAATTACTATTTATGTAATGCCTGACAGAAAATTCGAAACAAGAAGTCGTTACATTCTCTGACAGTTTTTTTTTTTCAGACAGCGATTCTGCAACCTAAATAGGCGCAGATATTTGCATTCAATAGTTTTATGATGTATGTGATACCACCTTTTTTTTTAGTTACAAGGAATTTGACATAATTTTTACATGATTGTACATCTATTTATTGTAAGTTTGTTGCTCAGATATCGTGTTGTCAAGTAGTGTAGCAACTGTAATTTAAATATCCTATACTATCTGCATCATTCATTCACTGTAATGACTGCATACTAATTTAAAGACAGGGAACTGTCATTGCAATACCACGCAAACATCAAAAAGTTCAAACCAGAGCAAAAATGAATTTTATCTTCTTAGAGTTTTTTATCTTATTTTAAGAATAGAGATTTTTCAACCTTAATACCCGCAGGAAAATAGAATATAGGTTTCGCCATTTTAAAACGCACGTGATACTGATTAAACTTGTTTTAACAACGCGAAAGTCAATCCATTGTTTTGTATAATCTTATAACAGTTGCTTATGACGAATACAGTCAGTGTAATCAGAATGATCAGTAGGACACAAGAGACTTGGAGTATATTTCCGTTAGAATCTACTATTTAACAGCAATATGACAAACTTCAAGTCATTTTAATAGGGATACGATACAAGCACACACACATGTACACATTCCCCATCCGGCCATTCCAGAATCATAATTATATCATATTGCAATTGATTTTTTTATTATAATGAGATCTCGCCATTTTACTTGCTTACCACAACGGGTTTTGCCAAAATGTATTCTCTATACTCTGGTTCAGCCAGAGAAATCTGGGAAAGTTATTTTGCTCCACCATAATCATGGCCTGTTACGTCACTCACAATTTGATATTATGAGTACTTTCGAAGAAACACGATATCTGATCTAAGTGGCAATTGGCCACTCAGTTGTCGAACATATATTTGAAAAATGCATTAGAAAAACACAGAGAGTGATGCCATTAAAAGGTTCAATGGTCAATAACGATAAGATATAGTGAGAAGCATGGCAGCTCCATGGTAATAGTTGGCAAGAGCGTATATTATCACCAATGAATCTCTTACCATGGTGGCATTACGGTTTCAAGTCGATAACCATATTTTTTGTGGAGGACGAGAGTTAAGTGAAAATTAACCAGAGAAACTGTAAACTATGATCTAAATAAACCTCGTAAACTTTGCTGCAGGTGGTTTTGTTTCTTTTTAAGTTCATTTATTTTTACATTGTTCTGAATGGGGAGGAAATGGGAAAAACGAAAGGTCGTATACCCATAGGTTAAAAGATTACATAAACTGAAAAATAGTTGTATCAATGATATCAAAGTGATATTATGATGCTATAGAAATTGATTTGATAACATGACAATGACAGACATGCAATTATTTCCATGTATAATGCTACAGAAATTCAAAAATTCATAGACATGAAAAGAATGATTTGATAATTCAAAAAAAAAATTAAAAATACAATTTCATAATGAAGGATAATAGGCGAGAAAACATAATCGTTCCAAGTCCACTCCACAAAAAAGTGTATATCCATGGAATTACATGTTTGGCCGATTGAGTTGTCAACAAAGGACGTATACGGACAAAAACAAAAAACAAACAAAGGAGACAATACGAACAAATAGATAAAATAAATTAATTTACGCGAGGGATCATTATACAAAGAAGTCATCAAATCTCATGTCCCAGAACTTCGACTCTCATCGATGGATGGCTCAGGAACGTGATTGGATGGAACCTGACGTAACGCGCCCTCACCGGCTTAGGTAGTAACGAAGTCACGTGGGATTCTCTGTCATAATTAGCTGGGTACACCTTGGATGATATCAATTCAATTCAATTCAATTAATTTATTTTCATTCTTCTTTTTTTTTTCTTTCAACAAAAACATAATACAAGATAAATCAGGTATCATACATCATAAACGAAAAACATTTCCCTTTGCAATAAACAAATGATATCGATAAACCTACAAGCGCATACTGGTCAAAAAAAAATACAAAGTCATGCTTCAGTTGAAAAAAAAGGAAGAAAGAATAGAGAGGTCAACTAAAAAGCAAAGCTTGTAGATTGTGAACCACTCATAAAACTTATGAATTACTTATTTACAAACACTTGTGACAAATGTGATATACGACAGGACGGGACAAAACAGAAGAAACACAACAACATGACACAACTTGCCAAAATAGATGAAAAGTATAGAAGGAAAGAAAGAAAAAGAGAGAATGAGAGCATGCCTACACGCTGAACAAGGGAAATGGAACAGGGGATGGTAGAGAATGTGCTTCATAGAGTTGGCGCTGACTGTGATAGCTACTTCTTTACGTAATAATGAATTCAGTGATTGAATGATTGGTGAGTGGATGATAAACCCTGAGGTTGACGAAACCTATAGCTAAGGAAAAAATATCACACACACACACACACACACACACACACAAAGACTCACTTTTGCATAATAGTCAGACAGCAACACTAGAGATAATAGAGGCAATGAGGCAGAAACGTGGGATTTCCATGCATGCAGACTTCTATGTCCACTTTGCATTATATTTGACGAGATGAGACACCGGGTTTTTTTTTTTTTTTTTGAAATTGCAATAGCTCATGATCACAATGGTTTGTGTTCAAAATATGAGCATGACAGCTGATAGGGGACACTTCATTTTGAATGACATGTTTGTTTGGTGTTTTTTTTTTCAGGTTTTCAGCTGAAACATTGATTGAATAATATACTATGATTTAATTTCCATCATTATACAGCACTGTAAAGAACCACCTATATCCTTTGATCTCATCGACGCCTGTTTTTTTTTCGAGTATTCTAAATGGGTCAAAAACCAGTAAAATATCAGGTAGATGCAAAAAATGGCCGCGGACTTTTGCATTCGGTTTTTGATTGGCATATGCCTTGGAAAACTGGCATAATTCTTTTAAAATGTTCTTTCATATCAAAGTAATTAAACTGATTTCTTAGATATACTTGAGATTTTAAAATATTGTGATCCTACTTATTACATATTTAATGAGCATTCACTCATGCATACACGTATTGGCAAAGAAAATAATCTTAGGTGAGACTGTTTATGTAAAGTGATCATATGATGTTATTGAAGAAGACGTCATTACCTGCCTTTCGAACAGGGCAGAATATTGTACACCAAGTTCTGCAAAGTTAGTTTATGATTCTTATTCTCGCTGCAATAAAAAAAAAACCACCATATAATATAAAGGGTGTTCTTAAAGAAATGCAAAGGTCAGCTAGTCAAGAATATATAATTTATTCTTGTGGAATGTATGCCATATAAAGTAGTAACTAATCAGTTACATTTCAGTTTAACATAAGTTTTCATCGGTTTAATTTGACGCCATGCTTGCGTCAACATTGATGGGGATCACAGAATTGGGGTCCTTCGAAGGTGAAGGGTACAAACCTGCTTTTTTCAAGTTTTGGTTTGTAAAGTACATGTATCCTTACAAAGTGAGTGAGTGTCATCAACTACCGGAGATGTGATATCCAGAGGAAGCTCAACTTTTCGAGGTTGCTCCTGCAAAACCTTGTTGACATAGAAGCTGCTTTTAGCATGGACGGGAAAGTGAACACCCACAATATCGTGGAATATGCGGCTTCAGGACATCCAATTACGACGTTAACATGAGCAGACAAAGATGGGGTGTGTGGGCTGACCTGTGTAGAGGTTGCCAAATGATTGGTCCACTTTTCTTCAACAGAATCATGACTGGTAGCATGTACTTAGATTTAATCAATGAGGACATTGTGCCCCAGCTTGAAGAAACTTTGAAAGGTAGGATCGAGGAGTGTTCCGGCATCTTTGGTGGGTAAGGGTCTACAGAATGGTGCTGCAGCTCACCGTCTTCGAGCTGTCCGTTAGAGGCTGGTATACTTTATTTTGCTAATGCATAATAGCCCTTTATCTTAAGGTGAAATGGCCTCCACGATCTCATGACTTGACATACTGTGACTTTTTTTCCCCTCTGGGATACCTAAAGAGCAGGGCATTCACATTCCCACCACCTGGTCTGGATAACTTGAAGGCGCGTATTCGCCATGAGATGGATGTTCTTCGCCATGATCCCGCAATGGTTATCGAGCAGTGCGAGACATGCAGCTTCGATCACACACACTTTGTGTCGACAGGGGAAGGGGACACGTCGAAGGTGTTGGTGCATATAAGGTAAGGGCTGAATAATGTGCTCACTAGAGATTGGAAATTAACAGTCACTCGCAAAATCTTAACAGAAAGGAAATCATTTTATCAAAAATTGGTGTGAAAAAAAAAAACAAACACACGATGAAACCAAAAACTTATAGAAAAAGAAAATGGTTTCGTACCTTACAAACCAAAAAACTTGAAAAAAAAGTTTCGTACCTTTCACATTCGAAGGACCGTAACTATGTGATCCGTGACAATGGTGACGCAAGCAAGGTGTCAAATTAAAGCGGATTAGCCACTTTGTATTTTAATAAAAATTCTATATGAATAAACCATATATCCCTGACATAGCTGATCTTTGAACTTTGGTTACTTTTTGGAACACCCCATATTTTTGGTTTCAGTATGAATTAAAAACATATTCGCCTCGGTATTCTGAGGTTTGACAGCTCATACTTTGTTATTTTTCAAGTAATTTCACGCGTATAATGGGTATAAAATAACCGCATGCATTAGTTTTGACAGTTATTGTGCAAGTCGAAAATACAAACTACATGAACTACCTTTCGTCCACGGGAAATCGGGTCGATTGCAAAAGCCCATTCAGTATCATCTAGGGACATGGATATGTGCATAGACGTTGCCCATTGGTTGTATGTTGGTCTGCCTTGGGTAACAACACCTGTGACCACGAACACTTTCCCGAGGTCAATCTAGATTACCATTTTTTTTCAAACATACAAACAAAAGAAAGTACAATTCACATGAACAAAAGGAAAAACAAATGAAATTGACCGAAAATACACGTCTAGTCTTATTCATCAACAAACATTCCATTACGATACTTTCCAATTTCAGTCAGTCATGTGAGTTTGTAATTCTTCTGATGATGATGACAATTATGTTTTTATGCAGCGTTTAGCTTTCAAAACTACAATTTTATATTTGAATCAATGAAAATGATGAACGGGTCAGTCGTAATTGACATTCGAGACTATACAATTTGGCTGTTGGGTGTAAATGTATGACCTATGCTCAGAGGAGACAAGCATCTTCTTATTTTCGAAATTGACCAAATCGCCAATTAACTTGCAAAGAATGACATCATTGTGTGTGAATGTTTTCCGTCTCAGAATAATGAATTTCATTTGGAATGCGGATTCTAAAAGGATTCGAGAAGTTCAGATTGACACGGCGCAAATTTCTAAAAATATTTACCATTTCTCTTTGATCAGGGACAAATCACAAGGAATCCACCCTAGAATTCCCCTCTACCAATCCACAGCGAAGGTTATGTATGTTACACTTGGTGATAAAGCATTTTCATCTGCTGCTCTGAAACTGTGAAATACTGTGGAATCAACTACTCCAAACTCTCAGCAACCAGCAGTCTCTCATCGTCTTCAATAACTTCTAATTTCTCACTTGTTTCATGTTTGATTCAGAGCACATTTCAAGATGCATGGTGTTTTAGGGTAAATGGGCTTTATAAATGTTTCATTATTATTATCATTATTATCATCATCATCATTAATATCTATATTCTATTGTTTCTATCATTATCATTAAATATCCGCTGTGTAGATATTTGTATGTATGTGTGTGAGTTTGTATGCTTGCATAGAATACTCTTGATGTTTGCTTTTGCAACAGGTTTAGACTCTTGATGTTGTCCACTCTGTACATGTTTTCGGGATTTGTCGTCATATATATTAGGCTCTGCTTTCCTGTCAAGTTCCTAATGCTTCCTAACTTCTGGCGATTTTTTTTTTTTATCCGTTGCAAGCATGCTTTTACCTCCTATATATATATATATATATATATATATATATATATATATATATATTTCAAGACGTGCATTTGTGTTTACCTGCCGCTTCACCGGTGCATTTTTTTTTTTTTTTTTTTTTTTTTTGCTTTTCGCTTCAATTGCTCTAATCAAGTAGTGGATGAAAAAGAAAATGAAGGTAAACGCTAAATGCTACAATACTTGTTAAGAGAACCCGCTACCAGTTTTTGTCAAGAAGTGAAAGTAAAAGGAGTAACCGATTCTTACTTTCAGCCACTTGTCTTGATCAGTAGGTTGTGGTGTCCATGCTTCCGAGTTACCACTCAAATCAGGTTCTATGTTCAGCCTGCCATGCCGCGCCAGTGTAACGTGGTTGTACGTAGAAGAAGCCGACATGCTGGCATCAGGAATCCGACCATCTTCGACCCCGAGAGGGACACCTCGATCGAGTGGACAGAGCTCGCTCTCGTGGTCAATGGCGGCTAGAATCAATAACCATTAGCCAGTTCACTGCTATCTCAATTCAGTCATAATTTTTTCTCAGTTGGTAAGGCATTTTACTACTTTTTAAAGTAGCATAATGCACAAGCTTGCCTCACTTAACTAGCTATGGAACTACTTCAAAGCAAAGGGCGAGCTTGCGTGTAGACCAAGTGACCAGAAAGGGTCATCAATAAATTTCAAATTCGGTAAACATTCATGCCACTGTTTTTAGCGTTAACGACCTTATCTATTAATATACCAAATACGAGGCACGGTTGCAAGGCGGATGGGCTCGAAAGCACCATTTATAGCGATTGCATGACCATTTTTGTTACATTAAGGACGGTTATCCCAGTGATGTTAAAAACTAACATGCCTGCTTGTACAAATGACCTTCTAATTACCATGTACAAAGTGAAACTGTGAGCTCCATTATCATGTCAATGTTTGTTCACAAAAATTTTGCTTCATATGTCGATATCTTTATTTAGCGAATGGCCTCATAAAGACGAACATACAGTTTCAGTATCTATACCTATGACGTAAATTGTGGTAATTTAGTTGATATAAGATTAATTGCCTTTCTTCGAAGCAGGCATATATTGTTATTTGTATATCTACATATTATTTTGATATTTTCTTCAGACTTGGCAACCGGAATAAACAATAATAAACAAACAAAGCAAACAAACAAAACACAGAGACCATCGCACAAAGACTCACTTACGCAAACACAGCTACGTAGTGAATACACGGGTGTAAGATTTTCAATGTAATCCAGAGTAAGTACATGGAAATGCTGCACAAATAAAAATCGTCATAAGCTGTATTTCAAACAGCTGTCCTCAATCAAAGCAAAGAGTTTAGAAAATGTGGAATTAGCGTGTTTGTGTGTGAATGTGTGTCAAATCGTGTCTTAATGTTTACCTTCATTTCAAAACTAATATGCCTTCCCCCTACAGGTAAAGTGAACCACTTCTAGCAAACTTTTTAAGGCATTCCCATTACAATTATGCCAACAATTAGCATCTGTAATACATTCGTATATGCCTTCTACGGTCAATCAATTTAAAATGATGGACTTGTTTTTTCAATCTACACGAATTTTGACAGACTGCCCAGCTGGAGGAAGTGGTTCTGTTAAAATTGAAATACACACTATTTGGACGCACACACACCTACAAAACAAGTGTGTTTTAACATCGCTGCCCGGTTTCGACATAACCATCGACAGAGATGGGACCGTGCATATACTGTTATGAGTGTGTGTTTACACGTCTAAAATTCAAGCATATCTACCGATATCATCTTGTAAAGGTCCATAGCCAATCAGCTCCAGTCGGAGACTCATGTAACTGTAGTAAGTATTTGGATGGAGTCGAATATATCGCGCAGTCATGGCTCTCCTGAAGTAGTGTCTCACTTGACTAGTCCTATCATAATTAGCCGGGAATACCTTCGATGGCAAGAAAGTTATGAAAAGCACTAGTGAACAAACGGCGACAATTTATAAACAATTACTTTAAAAAAAGGTATCTGTTAAGTTCATACAGTGAGACGAACTCAAACTAGCTAGCTGTTCACACGAACGTAAATTTTAAATCATGAATATTTTTATAAGCATTATTACTATATCACACTATAATAACTTCGAATTTGCGATAGATATACATGGTATCACGATAAATTGGGTTTAACAGTTATTACCTTATCATTCATGATATTAATTCGGTTTTATTTAGAGAATCCTTCATTCGTCATCTGCATGATGCAGATGGTTATATTTGATCTCAATTTTTTGTGTGTCGCCAGCATGAACACACTGGTTTCAGAAGCATCAAACTCACCTTAACGCTGCCTGTGAAAAGATCCTTATATTCGGTCCAAACCATGCTGTCTACGCTGGAGGACAGTTTATATGACGTGACATACTGGTCATATGACGCCCTGCCCTGTGTGATGATACCAGACACCATAAAGTTCGATCTGAACTGAACCTGTAACCACTGAGATGTGTTTAGGACGCTGGTACTCCACGAGGTGGGTCCGTTGAGACGAGCGTGTTGGGTGCAAAGGCCAGCACTGTGGCAGGATGAAGCGGTGATGCTGGAGTCTGGAATGGCGCCATTTTCGAGACCAAGAGGACTACCAGGACACATGCTGGGACTCTCTGAGGGAAAATATGAGACAAACATTCTTACCATTAATTCAGGTCAGTAAAAAGAAAGAAAAACAAATATATATAAACAGTGAATATACATGAATGAAAATACTAGTATTATGCATATAAACGCACACATATATGAATAGACGAATCTATATATACATGTACAGTATAATTATTATCGTAATTATTAGCATTGATACTCCATTCTTATTTCTTATTACTGCCGAAGCCAGCATATCTCAAAATTACTATATTTTTACAAATGACTTGAGCAATCTATATTTGATACAATAGCTGTAAAAAAAGAAACTTGAATAATATATTGTTTACTCAGTATTTATCTAGCAATCCACGTCCCACAAGCTTTGCTTCTTAGTGGATCGCTATTTTCCATGATTGAAGTTATTTTCCGAACGCTCACGAAGTATACATGCATTGTTCCTCGTAATTATTGTACATATGTTGTTGTAATTTATTTCATATACTACATGAATCTTTTGTAAACGTTTGGACAATATCATTTCATGATATGTATACTTTCTATTATGTTTCTGATCTTCGGTGATTGGAAATAAACTATGATTGAATTGACTTGAATAGTTTATATGGAGAGAGAGAGAGAGAGAGAGAGAGAAAGCGATTCCAGATGCAATTGGTATGTGTGCGTGTGTGGATATATTTTTTAATAACTTTAATAGTATTTCATCCTATACTACAAAATAGACATTAACCTGTATGTATACTAACACATAGGACATACGGTCCTCTTCAAGTACATACAACTGCATGGACACGATGTAAACCCAAATATGATAGCTGCATATGGGGTATCTAGACATATTTTCAGATGGAAAATGAGAACATACAAACAAACACGCAAACATAACAGTCGTACGTAAATATGAAACATCTCACCTGAACAACACACAATGCCGATGGTAGCATTCACGTCATCATCTGTCTCTTCGTCCACCCAACAGTCGGTGATATTCGCGGCATTTGTTGGGCAACTGACCACACCCAATTTTGCGTACACATCCTGTGACGATTCGCCGTAGAGGTTCCCATTTAGTGTTCCGTAAGCTCCCTGGAATCCAAGGTACTGGCAGACCAGACGAGATGCATAAGCCGTCCACCCATTTTGGTGTATAAGTCTAAACTTGTCTGGGCTGTAACGAGGTGCAAAGACGATTCTCCCTTCATTCCTGTTTCCTCCAAGGATCCTCACAGTTTCGATGAAAGTAGCTGAGAGGAGTGATCAGAAGTCCCACAAAAGAACATCTCAAATGAAATATAGATACGAAAACAAAAGAAAGAAATCCTCGATCATATTATGTACATACAATTTAAAACTAGAATATGATTACAACAAATCTAACGAAGCATAACATAGATACGATATCCCTTTCTGTCACACGTTTTATAATTAAAAAAAGATCAGAATCAGAATATCAATACAACGGAATCTACCACATGAGGTAATCTTCAGCATAAAGTTATTTAACAAGAAGATGACGAACTAAATTTACCACAAAAGAAATTCTATTTCCCACCTTTTTCACATCGTTTGCCTTGCCAACCATCGAGACACGTGCAGTTGAAACCGTCGTCCGTCTCAGTACACTGGGACTGATGAAGACACGGGTCAGACAGGCAGGCTGTTTTCACAGGAATGTATAAAAGATAAATATGTAAACATATACAGTATATTATTCCTCTGATTATTTTTACAAAGGCAACTTCGTTCTAAGATTTCTTTACTTGATTGTCTTGCAGTTGACTTCGTTTTTTATTTGCTTTTATTGTTCCAACTCCCAAGCACAAATATTTTGATGATACAATATACAGATATAAAACAACATAACAATACAATCCATAGAACATCAGACAAGATATTTTTGTCTTGGTTTGGTACTATAGCTGCATTTTCTCTCTCCAAGTACAATAACAAATGAAAACAAAGTGATATAGAGTATGCAAAATAGGGAACGTATAACATTTTAATCAACATAACAATAATCAATTTCATAACAACAGCAGTCGGTAATAACATTACAAAGCAGCAGGTTAAGACATTCTATATTTATGTGTGAAGAAAGAAGAAATCAATACATGGGATCGTCATCATAAGCAGACCTTGACGTGGATGAGGCCCTACCTTATAAATACGAATATGATACAACACCAGTAAACCTACACATAAAACTTGTAATCTTAACTTTGCATACCAAACACGTTTTCCTCAAGAAAAACACAGAAATAACAACGACAAAAACAGTAAGTTGGTGCTTTAAAAAGAAGAAAAACACCCAACACCACTGACTACAATAAAATGGAAGTATTTGGTTAAAAAAAAAGACTTAAAGTCGTAATCATTGAAGTCAAAAGACAATTTCACAAACATGAAATGTGAGCAACCTATACAAGCACAGCTTGAATTGCATAGGTACCTATGCAGATGCATCATTTACGTTGTATGTCAGTACAACGGTTCATTAGTCTTTTAAGTGAAATTATGTTATTCTAATATAAACTCTTCCTCCTCAACAACTTCAGCAACAGCTATGCGATGAGTTGTGAGAAAACAAATAATTTGACTTCACATCAATCACATCACCTTGAGCTGTTGGATAAATACCAAAGAGTACAGAGAGACAGCTTGTATAATATGGTATCGTACCAAGCCGCACATTGGAACAGTGATCGACACTTAGCACACCATAGTCACTGATAGTATGTAAAAATCCTACTTCAGATTAAAGGACTGGTACATTTTCGGTTGAGATAATTACAGCTTCAGGTTTTTCAAAGTTTTTGATGATATCTTAATTTCTTTGAGACAATGGAAAACCTGTTGTGAAATATGTAAGAGCATAATAAAATCCTCAGGGGACATGAAGGAATTCAAGGTTTATTTGTTGAAAATTGGTTTTCAAATGGCTAAGCTAACAAAGCAAACAAAACGATTCTAATTAAAAAAAACCCGAGAACCAACGTTTATTAGGATCGCTTTGTTTTACACTATTTGGGGATGTCTCAACCATTCCGAAACCAATTTTCATCAAATAAATTTTGAATTCCTTTAACAATCGCATGCTCTCTAACATTTCATAAAGTGGTCTCTAAGTACGTTGTCAAAAGTTAAGGGCTGACATATCACCTTAACCAAAACTATGTCACCCCTTTAAGGACTATACCTGGTCTCGTGCAGATGTATCCAGTCGGGTTTTCGGGAAGTTTCATTCCTGGTGGCAGCTGCGGTAAAGTGTATGCGTGCGACTTCACGGGTTTAGGTATGTACTGAATAACGGCCCCATTATCCGACAGCACAGAAGGGCATGGGGCTTTGGTGAGGTGGGGGCAAACTGCCGGATTGTATTGTACTGAAAAAAGAAGATGAAATAGAGCAAACATTGTCACTAATTTCAAATAATCACTCAACCACTTTCAATTGAAAACAAAAATGTAACACATGTCACCCTATTAAATATTCGAAAACCAATGTGGAAACTGGTTCATGATGCAGACTACCTGAAGAGAAAAACTGACATTGATTCAAACATGTCCTAAATGTCTGCAAATCTAAATGGGATCAAATCATTCAATCCTCATAATGAAACTGATTCACGGTGGAGTGAAGCACATTGGCCCGAATTCCCAAACATCGCATAAATTTAGATCATAGATTCTTGAATCCATGGACATTGTGCTGTTGTAGAGGTAATTTAAAGAAACGGCTTCGAAGTGTAAATTAGACAAGATTAAAGGAAGAAGCCTTTCAAATGTGACCTGAATTATCAGCAAGGAATTTGTAAGAATCATTATCACTTTGAAATGTTGCTTTAGCATATTGCTTTAGCTTAAATGCGGTACATTGCTTGAGAGTTACACTGCACATTACCCCGGACCAAAAACAGGGGGGGGGGGGTTCTTTAATACTACGATTGTAAGATGGAAAATAGGATATTATCCATTAATTCATTTCGAGATCCAGCCCACTCCAAATCATGTTTACAATTTCCACAGTTTTATAGTTCTTATATCCTTTCATCAACAATGTCATTAAACTCCCAGGCAAACTCCCCATGTAAAAGCCAGCCATCACAATATACTCCTTCATCCTCAATGAACTTAATACTTAATCCTTTCTTTTGTTCCCCAAGTAATTCAGACTCCTGTATTTACAGTTCCCACAGTCAGTCCTTTGTCCAGTTCTGCTACATGTAACCAAACTAATTCTTACATCAAACACTCATCTCTTATTATGTAACCCTCACATGGTTAGAGGGGTCATTCTGGACTCTCTTGGGGACAAGTCCTCAAGTCGATACTCCCTGACCATACCCATGACCATTGTCATGGGAAGCTATATGGCTACCAAACGAAATAAAGGGAGCCTGCATGCACATACATTTGTTGTACGCTGGATACATTATACATATTACCAATAAGTGTGCACTTGTCTAAACATGAATGGGACAAAACACAGGATGTACAACATCAGAGCAACAACAATGATTGAAGGCATAATAAGATTAACGTAAAAAATGAGCATGTTCTATTGGCACATTCTGTCCATGATTAATGCCAACTTTGAAAGCAGTAGCGTTATCCTTTCAAAAGTTATAAGACTTTAATGTGAAGAGAGTGCCGAGGATTTCAAGAAATGAGAATTGGCCTTTAAAACATACCTGATCATTAGGAATTTTTACTCTTCCCCCTAAAAAGGTTTGTAGAAAAAGCGCTGAAAACACACTTTCCCATTCATTTTATGGTTCCAAACTGAAGAATAATGAAGAAAAAGGACAGCTCTTTCAGAAAACATGAAAAACTCAAGATTGACTCGGTTGACCCATTTCACCTTTTTTTAGTCCTCACGTAAATTCAAGTGGTGCGACTTTTTGTCAGTTTTGTGACGCACGGTCACATATTCTACCCCTTCCCTTTCCGTCCCCCCCCCCCCAACCTGGCTACTACCACCGTCGTAAAAAACATCAATGATGGAATGATGGGTAAAAATAGATTGAATGACACAAAAACGGTGAGAGTTTCATGTTTTATGAAATACGATAAAAGCAACTGTCTGAGCAATATGGAGATTACTTACTTATCACTTTTCTATTACGAACGAGAGCGCTGGACAAGTTCCATTAGTGGAACGATTGGCTTAAGTTATTTATGTTTTTTTTAACAATATTAGGCCTTCGCATGTCGGTATTGCGCGCGGTGTATTGCTGTACATCAGAAGTAGTTTCTATTCACATTTACTATAGTCTCGCTCAAGCAATTCTCTACATGCGTCATGCTTTCTCTCTCTCTCTCTCTCTCTCTCTTTCTCTCTATCTCTCTTTCTCTCTCTCTTTCTTTAAGCACTTACTTTTCACAATGAATTATGAACTTAATAATCATATTTTATTTATGTTTGTTATAGGCAGCATGTCGGCCTGTCAGTAGGTCTTTTGCCCACCAAACTGATAAATATACTCAGATTTATCTCGTCATGAATCACTTGATACTGTTGAGGGATCAGAACTAATTCTTTTTCCCTCTCCTCTCTTTCAAACCACTCTCGTACTCTGTTTTGTCATGGGTTAGGATATCATCTGTAGAAGAAAAAGCGTGAATATAGACTTTAAACTTTTTTCAAGTCTGTAAAATGGTATGATCCGTTTAATCCGCTTTTGGTGGTGATTAGGCATATATGATATACATGTATATGTGACCGTGCATAACAAAATCAGCAGTAAGTCGCACGCAATGATTTTGTCAGGACTCAAACTATATTTGAAATGGGTCAACCTCGGCAATCTTAAGTTTTTCGTTTATTCTGAAAGATCAAGTCTTCTCCTACATTGATATACTAATGTTTGGGATCATGAAACGAACATGAAATAGTGTCTTGATTTTTGTTTTCTCAAATACTTTTTGTGGAGTAGTGCAATTAAATATGTCTTAAAGAGTCCCATTTTCATTTCCTACAAACACAGCTGTACACACCCTTCACTTTCAACTCTAATAACTTTATAAAGGATAATGCTACTGCTTTGAAATTTGGGATTGATCGTGGACAGAATGTTTTCATAAAGCCTGCTCAATTAAGTTTAATCACATAATCCCTTCATTGTTGCTACTCCGGTGGTTTACATCCTGTTTTTCGTTTTTTGGTTTGTTTTTTGTTTTGTTTCGTTTTTAAACTCTCTTTGCATAGCTGGCACGGCATGATTAAGGGCATGAGCAGACTTTGTGTACTTCAGAGCATTTTTTTCAGTTCGCGCTTTTCCGGAGTCTGTGCTTCTTTCCAATATGCATTGATAGGTTAGGAAAGTCCATTAGAATTGAGTTACACATCATTTAAATCAGATTCAAATATTTTTCCTATAATACTCATAAAGAAAAAAAAAAAGCATTACAACGATGGTTCTGTTAAATGGACAACACCTTTTACAAAAATGTTCTTATAGCGAATCCTATATATAGGTTTCAACTTCAACAACACCTTAGACACAATAATTCTGCCCCCTAGTTTTGGTATCTATTAAAACAAGTTAGAGGAAGCGCTCGTGAGAGCTTGAATTGTCAGCCATAATGTGTTAAAACCTTTGAGTCAAAATGTAAGATAACCATTGTTTAATCAACAAGGACATCTTTTAGAAGAAAAAAAAGACCACCAGGGAAATTCTCAATAGGCGTTGTCACATCAGCCCGATGTTTCGAAATAGCGCGCTATTTTCTGACTTGGGAAGTTAAAAAATATCTCGAGCTTGGATTTTTCTCGGGCTGATGTGAAAACGCCTCATGATATTATCAACAAAGGTAAGCTCAATTGACAATTGAACGAGCGTGATCAATTCATAATCGTGTTGCTGATTCAAAATAATTTTTATAGTGTACAGGGTTTTTTGCATTTCATACTGATATCTAATAACAAGAAATCTATCTTTCTGAATCAGGGAAGTGTCAAATCACACAAATCGCATAATTTAAAGCCTTAAAGCAGTTAGAATTTGTGAAAAAAAAACAAGTTAAAAAGGGGGTCATAGTTTACCTCAACAACCTCTAACGGATAAGACGGACAAAACCTTATGATTTAAGGTATGTATATTTTTTCACACATTTGCATTTTGTACAGGAACCCAATCACATGCAATGACGTATTTCTTACACAGAAAATGATGTGATTTTCGAATATGACGTCAAACAGAACTCACGTTTGAGTGATCATAGGAGGAAAAGGTGACCCCATCCCAAAATCATGAAAATAAGTGCTGTGGGTCTTAAGTCAGAAGACAACATACTTTTTGAGATAATTGATCCACAAACTTTACCAAAAGAATAGGAGAGAGGAAAAAGATTCAAACATGTAGGCCCTATGAATAAATAAGTACATAAATAAATGAATAAACAAATAGTACGCAAATAACTCTTTCATACACAGTTGATCACTATTTTCATGTATCACCAAGTTAAAGTTATCATTACAATAGAACGTAAAAAAAAAACATTACGTACCTGATGGTTGCCAAAGTAGAAACAAAAACCAAAGTGAGAACAGAATTCCCTGAAATGAATTTTGGAAATAGAGAAATCAACATTTCAAACAATTAATGCAACAGAAATACTACGAGAAAGATTTTTGTTTTTTGTTGTTTTATGCTTTTAAGACGTACAGATATAGGCTTATTAAGAACGATTTCGGCATATTGAAGAATGATAAATCGTCTGACATCATGTCTTGAAAGATGCCAAATGTGTCCACATAGATACCCAGTTTCAAATAAGAGGTTATTATAAAAAGCACTGAAAGTATAAATATAATAGAAACATTGGTTAAGGGCAACACGGCATAGGTGTTTTTACTCTCGAAGCAAAGGACAGTGAGTCATTAATATACCTTTAATTTTCTTCACTGGTTTATCGGCGATTGTTTATCACACCCTCAGTTTCTCCTCATATTGCTCAATTAGATGACGTTGCCCGAAATGGAGATGAATATATGCATACTTTATATTCCAGTATTAGTCATATCTTACCATTTCATTTCATTTATAAAGTTTCCATACAAATCATACGTGCTGTGTTTACAACATCGATCCATGCATGACAATGTAAAATAACACATAAATTGCAAGTTATAAGTTCAGTATGTAAATGCAAATACCATTTACATTGCAAAAAATCAATTGAAACCATTTTCAAGCAAATTATATTCATGACACATAAATAAAGTTGTACGTAGATTCGTGCATGAATCTACACGATAGCGGGTTGTACCATTAATTCCAGTTTCCAAATGCTTCGGATGTTACGCGTTCTGTATTCAATGCATCGGATCGTTCGCAGCGTTAACTGAAAACAACAATTTTTCAAAATAGTATCTCTATCAGGTTATGGTGGCGACTTACCCTTTGATTACAAAGATTCCTCAGTCCATTCATCCTGTTCAGATTTTGCACACACTGTTTTCTCCAACGTGCAGTTTTCCCCATAATATGTCATGTAAACATACACAACAAAACTGTGAACACTAAAACACCGAGTTGTGCCGATTTTGAAAAAAAAAAACAAACTCGTCAATGATTTTTGTTTCGACGGTTGCGTGTGTTGTCGCCACCAGTTCACGTAAGTGAGGAATCAGTTTTAATTAAACATATTCTTGACGAAAGATATCCAATCAGCTACGCATTCATCTTGCTAGATGAATGATTTAAAGAATATAGGTTAGGTGCCCACAAACGTGCTGGATAAATGTCACCTTGTACTTTCTATTGTGTAATTGGTTGTGCTCATCAAGCCCCTCTCCTTCAATATCATTCTACTCACTCCCCCCCCCCCCTTCTCTTTCTCTTTCTCTTTCTCTCTCTCTCTCTCTAAACCCCGGTCTCCCTCACTTTCTCTATTCCTCTCTCCTAATCTGCAATGCACCATACGCTCTTGTTCTTAGTGATGTATTGACATCCAGCTGTTTCGCACATGGTAGCATATTTATGTTTAGGATGGACTACCTGTTTCAAACTAAGATCTTTACAAAGCAGTACTGCTATTTCAAAACGCCCAATTACACTGGCCATTGGAGTCTCAGCTGATTCCAAAAGGTCACAAATAATAAGTTCCGATGGAATCTGAGCCAACTGGTGGAATTTTGGGTACCTCGTCCTCTTGCAAATCCAATAAAGATGAAACGTTGATCGAAGTAATCGGATGAAAGACTGATAGCCGCCCGATATCTGCCGGGCGTTTTCCCTGTCTGCATTGGATTCATTTGATTGCGACTGAAGGATAATTCGGGAATGATCTCACACTGACCCAACACATCCGATAATCGCCCGACACCTGTCAGACTAAATTGGATGGCAATCTGACAGTCATCCAATACTGAATGGATATTTCACCATAATCTGAAATCGCATCTAAAAGGAAGTCAAATGGACCACAAAAAAAAAATACACCTCCTGCCAATGATGCAGCCCTGGGCTGTGTTTTCATACTACAGCTATTTTATATATTATTGAATATTATTGCCCGTGAGATCTCTTTTGTTCGGGGGGGGGGGGGGTAGAGGGGATGAGAAGGAGGCACAAAAGACCACGTCGCTACCTGGTTCAGCTATGGCTGAAGGTTATTGTAGGACACTACACCAAATTCATGAATGAACTGAGGATAGATGATACATCATTCTTTAATTTTTTGAGAGTATAAACGGCACATGTTTTTTTTTTTTGTTTTTTATTTTGATGATTTGGTTTAGCCAGGGCTCGCCAGGAATACATAATACAAATCAAAGAAAAACACTACAGGCTGGACTAAACTTAGCCCGCACCCTTACGCACCTTGCAACTGGAGAGAGGTATTCACCACCTTCATACAGCTTCAGGGTTGGTCGAGAAATGATATGCAAGTTTATTCCTGAAGTCTGCCAAGCCATAAAGTGCATGAGTACGCTGATAAGGTGCAGATTTGGCATTCAAATGCCTGACCCATGTTGGAAAACTGCTTGATGGACTGTGAATCCTTGGTGAATGTATACTTACACATTTTGTACCTGTACTCTCCGAGTCTTTATTGTTTCTTCTGTAGGCCTAATAACTGTAAAATGCCGAAAAGGAAGAGCAAAAGGTGTGGTAGGGGCAAGAGTTCTCCTCTAGCTCGTTATACATGCCTCTAGTGATCAAGATGCAGACAGTTCGCAAGCACTATAGTAGACCCAAACGCATTTCTACAACCCATCTGACTCGTGAAAGCCTGTAGTTGTACACTCCCTGCTGGTGAGTCATGTCACGAAGTGGCAGAGGCTTCATCAGCCCAGTCCTTAGCGCAAGAGCGTCATCTCCCACAAGGAAGTATTCAAGAAGCTGCATGGTCATCATGGGACAGAGGGTCTGCTGCAGGCAGGTTCAGCTTCCCTGTCTTAATGGCTGTCTTTAAAGGACTCTGGTTAAAGACCCCAGCATCAGAGCCGGAGCCAGTCTGTCCAATGTCCACTTACATGAACCTGTAGTGAGCGTCTACAATTACCAGCAGGATAATGGAGAAGAAACCTTTGGAGTTATAAAACAAACTTCCGGTCTTTAAGGTTTCTTTATGACATGTTTATGAGCAACTCGAAATCCATATGTTAAGGTCTTGTAGCTATTACCAGTGGCCAGAAACCTCAAAGTTACAGCAAGTATCAGGCTCCAAAGATTTCCTGACTTTGGCATCGTGTTTTGTAATTCGCAGTGCAATGTGATAGGAGTTTATTGAATACCTGTGTGGCGCTATTCGCATGAAATTGATCATTTTAATGAAGAAAAATATTCGGCATGCAGTTCTTTCACTAGTTGTTCATATTGCTCCTGTAGGGGTCGACGCTGGATCCAAGGTTTGACCCACACACTCCTTCCCATTCTTGCAACAGCTCGTTTTTCTTCTCTTTTCTCGTTTTTGAAAACGTTCGCATTCTGCGAATCTCTAGGGCATCCAAATGCTGGAGAATATTTAAAAAAATAGTAAAGGATTTAACCTCTCACATGATACATGAGCAGGCAATAGTGAACTGAGAAGCAAAAAGTTATATGCTGAAGTAGCGCAGCAATTTCATTAATTTGCGAAAACACTGGAGGTACGCAACTTTACGCGGCAACTGTAAGCAGATCTACGTGGCCAGTACGCCCGACCTCCGTATATGTACGCAACTCTACGCCCGGTATACGCAAAATACGCTACGTGGATACGTGCTTCCTACGCACCCATGCCCTTTATAATTATTTTTCACGAGTGTACAGCTGATTTCGGCGTAGTTACTACGCAACTCTTTTGCAAATCCCGGTGTGAAACCCCTTTTAAAGAATAAAATGCATGCACATGAACAGAATAAGCACATGTTTTCTTGTCCTTGCATACACCACATCTCAGGATAAATAAAGACCAGCTGTGATAGTGGAATTTCTCATTTCATTTCATTTCATTTCATTTATTACGTTTCCACATAAATAATACAGAGTTGTATTTACAACATCCATGACAATGTAAAGTAATAAGTTCAGAATGTACAAATAAGATTTACATGACACAAAATCAATTCAAATCAATCTCAAAAACATTACATTCATGAAGGATAGATAAAATTGTGTGCGGTAAGAAGCTACATAGAAGCAGATGTTTGCAGAGTAGGTTCCCCGAAAGAAAGTCAAACACAACTGGCAGTTACACTCACACATACACTCTGCGCGCACGCAAGTGCACATGGACAAGCGTGCGTGCACACACACTCACATACAACAAGGAGAAGAAAATGAGAAAGAAGAAAAATATGTAATAGAGCATTCAAACCCTTGCCATTGTTCAGGACCATTGTCTGGGTGTTAAGCAAACACTCCCTGAAGCCGTGGTCACAACTCGCCGTACTTGCAAGTGCGTGCTGTCTACTTGTAAAAAACGTGGGCAAAATTTGGGGATCCGTACGTCGTAAGTACCGCCTCAGTACGGATTTTGGAGCACGCAGAAACGCCGTAGCACTTTTAGGACACGCCGTAGCACTTTTAGGACACGAGGAACTTTCGCTGCGTTCGGGCTACGGATTCGCCCTATGTGCGGGCAACGTACGTGCCCTCTACAGCGAACGTGCGTACAACGCACTGACTCCGTGCGTCTTTAAAATTTTCCCACCGTCACTTGCTCGACGGACGGCGCACGTAGCACATACGTGTTGAGCACGTCATAAGTGCGCAGCCCGTGCTTATTCGACACTTCCCTGAGTTCAACTGTCCAATAGAGCACGCAGACCGTACCGAACTTGCCGAATAAGCACCTGCTCCGCACTTAAAACGCAAGTTGTGCGCAGTGATTTCTGCAATGTACACGAGCCGAGCCGACGGAAGAGTATCATCATTTCGTCTCCAAGATGTCCTGATGTTGGCAATTATTTATTCATACTGTTCTATTTCACCTACCGGTCAGAAATGCCCTGTAAGGATTATGGGATCGAAAAAATCGCATACACAGAAAAAATGATTGTTATATCATTATAAAGGGTACATAAGACACCGTCAAAAACTGCTTGAAGAAGCAAAGCATATAAAAATCTTGAGCTCTATGTGGTCAGTACATGAAGTGACCAGGTTTTTGGAGTTTTGAAAAATTGTTACATTTAAGAGCTGCACAAGTGTGGTTAAAAGGCATTGACCATCATTGTGTATGCAGAACAGTGATAAAGTCAGTACCATTCTCTGAAATTGAGAATGTGTATATTTTGAATTTAAGCAAGGAAGAAATTTCTGTGAAAGTATTACCTTATATAGGGCCTTAATTGCAAACGTGACACCTTCAGACTCAGATAAAACTGCAAAACCATAGGCCTACATTCATTGTTCTAGTAATATGCTGATAAATCTATGCTGATAAATCTAGCTCAAAAATGCCTCCATGGCTGAAATGCCACAACCTCTGAAACTGGGTATAAAGATGGTAGACTTCATAACAGCAAATCATATGCATCTCACCTCCAGTGCCAATGTGTTAGGATGTTTCAACCAAAATAATGTTATACAATGTCATTGTATACCTGATATTGACAGTAGCCTATTAGCCTACATCAGGTAATACAGTGCCATTTTATACGTGATGTAACCTATGACCTATACCTGATGATTATATCCTATTAACCATAACCGTTTCTCTCTCAGTGAGTGAAATATGCACACATTTCATATATTTCATTTAGCTCATTTATTTCAATCTCATTTTCTTTCAACAAAATATAAAAACCTATAGACACGAAATGAATATGACACACAGAAGGTTAAACTACCATTTACACGTATGGAGAAGACGTATGATTATACATCTGAAGAACCTCGGAAGATGGTCCTATAATTAGGCCTACCCCTAGCATCTGACGGGAAAAAAAAATCATCGCACTTGCACGCACTTATACAACATGCGACAGAGTAGGGATACCGTACGTGAGCAGCACGTGTAATTGCAGCCTCCGCAAGAGAACGTGGCAATCGCACGCAGATTGTAAGTTGTAAGCACGTACAACTCACTAATCACAAGCACAACGTACGATGCACGTAACCTCTCATGGCCAGGCGTGGCGTGCGGGCCACGTACTTACACCCTGCGCAACCGTGCGAGTGTCGTGCGTTGACGTACTTCCTCCCTGCGCTAGTCACTTCCTCCCCACGTTTTTAGAGAAAAACGTGAATGCCGTGGCCTCCGCCAAGAACGTACGGACGAAAAGCACGCACGGCGAGTTGTGACCAGGGCTTCACGCACCAATTGACCCCTGTGCAAAATTAAAGTTTTGTACAGCGGTTAAAAAAAAAGTGCAATATCTGAATCCTAACTTTTTTTTAATAAGATTAAATATTGAATTTAATGAAACTGATTTATGCTTTCATTTTTTAATTACCTCCAACAAAATTGTAGATTAATCAGCTATTGCTCATATCAATGCCAGTGTTATCTGATACATAGTTTTTTTACTATTAACAATCAAAAGTGGGAACTGTTTTTTTTTTAATATCTAATATTATACGTTTGTATTACAGTTGTATTTTGTTTGCATTTGTATTTACTTCACGACATTTCACCTTCATATACGAGTTGATTATGCGTCTTTGCGATTACTTTGTATTATTTGGATGTGGAAACAAATAAATGACATGAAATGAAATGAAATATAAATTCTGCAACATTCAATCATTTCCGACTAATCAATAGACAGGAAATTGCCATTTCAGTACCTTTCATATTACATGTCACAACTTTTAATATGTTTACTACTCATGACATGCTTGACAGAAAGTTCAAACCCGGAGAAGAAATTTTCATTTTCTTCACGAGTGTTTCACAAGTGTGACTGTGCATCACAAAACCAACAAAAAGTTGCACGGCCTTTTTTTTTTCAAGAGGACTCAAAACAGGTGAAAAGAGAACACCAACTTAATCTTTTTCTTTTTCTGATCTTATCTGAAAGAGTAATTCTGCTTCGATATATTTTTTAAAGTTTTGGTCATAAAGCGAACAGGAAATTGAATACCTCAGTATAAAAACGATCCAAGTCCATTACAGGAAATTTAGAAAAAAAATATAAATCATGATATGATTTCCTAATGTTTTTATTTTTTCAGTGAGTGGAATATTATTTACACAAATTTAAATGTAAAACATTCCTTTGACTAATTATCAATCTTCGCATGACTTCGTAAAACGTCTCTAAAGACGATAGCCAAATTTGGAATGTGAAATGTGGAACACTGTTTAAGTCTGACGAAGGTTTTTTTTTTGTTTTTTTTTTTTTTTTTTTCAGGCCGATTTACTGATTCGAAGCACTAGTAACCCTTCATTTTTTTTAACTCTAACATTTTTTTGAAAGTATGATGCTATGACTTTGGAAGTTAGTATCGATGATGAACAGAATGTACTTGAAAATGTGTAAATTTTCGATTAGTTTAGTATTCCCTTCACAGGGGGTTGTCATGGACTCTTTTGTCCTGTTCTTTGTTGCATTCATTGCAGAGAGCACAGCTGGGTGAAATTACGCACGTGATTAGACCCTTAGCTTCAAAGCGTGTTTCTCTCTCTCCCTCTCTCTCTCTCTCTCTCTCTCTCTCTCTCAGTAAACATTTTTCGGTAAGGTGAACCTTTATTTCATTATTTACATGGGTATGGACAGTCCGTTATCATTGAATAAGATGTCATTTAAAGCTTACAGTCTGTTCTACTCGTATCCGCCCTTAACTAGAAATCCATAAATGGCGTGGCTTTTTTTTTTGTGTGGTTCTGTGATGCATGGTCAGAAATAGTGATTCGGCCACCTACACACAAGCAGAATGCTGTTATAGTATACATTCACAAGTTTTTAAATGCACTTGACACCAATCCAAAACTGTTTTTATTACACGAAATCCAATCCATTTTTTTCACACTTTTATTACGTCAACTTTTTAGCTAAAACAGCATGCTGTCAAGAAGCCACAGAAGAACATACATTTAACTTGTAAAATGTGCACCACTATTTCCATGGGGTCATCCCACGAGACCGACACCCATGTGCCATACAGCCCACGTCGAGTCATACAGCCTACGAGTTCGTCACTAGGTAAATAAAGCTCACGGGGTCATCCCACGAGACCGACACCGATGAGTCATACAGGCCAAGAGTCATACAGCTCACGAGTTGGACACTGGGCAAATAAAGCCCATGAGTTCGACACTACGGGAAAAAAGCCCACGAGTTCGACAGATCTACAGGTTTTATTGTGTCGGTCTCGTGGGCCTTGTTTGGTTAGTATTACGGTTGCATAGGCACCCTATATCTCGTGGGCTGTATCAGGGGCGGCGCAGCCGTGGGGGCCGTGGGGGCTCGGGCCCCCACACTTTTTGTGCACCATACAAAGGAATACATAATGTGTCATTATTTTGGGCCCCCACACTTTCTTGAACCCGGAAGTACGTACGTGGCACTAAAAATGGGAGGGGAGAGAATGAGCTGAGGACCTTTTTTTTTTTCTTTCTTTCTTTTTTGCTTGTTAGCTGAAGAAACCCGGATGTGGACGGGGAGAGATGAGCTCAGGACCTTTTTTCTTTTTTTTTTTTCTTTTCTTTTGCTTGTTAGCTCATGAAACCCGGAAGTGGGCCCCCACACTTTTGAAAACAGTGCGCCGGCCCTGTGTATGACTCGCGGGTGTCGGTCTCGTGACGTGCAACCCTTATTCACTGCACATTGATTAATATACAGGAAATTGCCATGACAGTGCCACAGTGCGTGTGTAACAACATTATGTTTACTATTCATGACATGCCTGACAGAGGTTCCAAAGGTAGATGAAAGTTATTGACTGTGTCACAAATGGCGATTCTGCAATCTAAATACATGCATAATAATATTATGATATACAGAAGATCTAGCATGCACGTGATATCACCCTAAACTGCTTGTATTACACAATAGTCAGCTCAAATCTTACATTATTTTATATCTACCTATGCCAATTCTGTTGCTGAAACAACATGTTGTCAAGTAGCAAGCGCACGTAACATTTAGCTTGTGAAATCTGCATCACTCATTCACTGTTCGCTGAATAACACATAAAGATTTCTCATTGCAATACCGCGTTAGCCTCTGTCATATTATAATTACTATTCATGACATGCCTGACAGAAAGTTCATAACCAATGAAATCATTACATTTTACGACAGTGTTTCAGAAAAAGCGATTCTGCAACCTACATACGGGCAGAATAGTTTCCATTCAAAGTTGTAAGATGCATGCGTACCATATGTATATAAATTCATCAAAAGGAATCTAACGCGATTTTTACATAATTTTATAACGTATTGCAATGTTGTTGCTTAGATATTGTGCTGTCAAGTAGCAAGAATAATTCACATATTATCATTACCATTATGATAATTATAAGCATCACTCATTTACTGCGTTTAGTGCATACTAATTTCAGACAGGGAACTGTCATTACATTATCACGCTAGCGTGTGTCACAGCTGCATTATGTTTACTTTTTGTGACACTCCACAAGTTCAAACCAGAAAAAAAAAAGTGTTTTATCTTCACAGAGTGTTTCACGCATAGAGATTCTGCAACCTACATATCCGCAGAAAAAAAAAGATTTCGCCATTCTAAAAGGACGGTGATGCCGATTAAACTTGTTTTAACGATACGAAATTCAATCCACTGATTTAAAAAATCTTATAACAGTTATTAAAGACAAATACAGTCAGTGTAATCAGCATAATAAGCAGGAAACAAGAGTCTGGGAGGAAATTTATTTAGACTTTTCTACTTACAGTAATGATTATGGCAAACAAGTCCTTTTGATAGAGGGATGATATAAGCACAAGCACACACACACGAGCATGTACACATTCTCGGCCATTCCAAGATCATGATTGATTTATGTGTATACTGCAACTAATGTTTTATTGTACTAACAAGATCTCGCTCATTTTACTTTACAACCACAACGTGTTTGGCCAGTCCTCTATCATTTTTATGCTGTGGTTCACCGTATGTCATGGCCTGTTACGTCACTCACAATTTGATAATAGAGAGCTGGGCCGGTATTCCATAAACTAGATAAGCATGCTTAAGTCAGAAAATCTAAGCAATTTTGCTTATTTTCTGGCTAAGATAAAATTCTTAGCTTAAGTTCGTATTCCATAAAATTTGGCTAAGAATTTGTCTTAGCATTTTGCTAAGAATTTTGCTAAGAATTTTGTCTTAGCTAAGACAGATTTCGGCTTGCTGGCTAAGCATATTTTCTTAAAAATGTGCCGTCGGTATTCCAAAACGACATTTGTCTAAGAAATTTACCCTAAATCTAAGACAGCTATTGAGCTGTCTTAACTTGGGTTCCAGTAAGAAAAAAATTATGGGTGTAGCATAACAATGTAGAAAAGATGGCGGCTTTAGCTCATGATTTTTCATCTTTTTGCTAAATAAAGAAGTTCATCAGTAATCAGTAATGTAAATGAAATGATCGAGTTCAGGGTTTGACGAAGCGTCTCGTTTGCGTCTCGTGGGAACTTGCACAGTAACAATACGGTAGAAACTCGGTGGGCCATGGGCCACGGGGAATCGGGGGGGGGGGGGTATGTGTTGCGCGTATACTACACGTGCCCTCGACCTCCTTCTCAGCGCGCATTAGCGGCGGAGTGGAGCGCGCAGCTAGAGGAACGCACATAGCCGCCCGGATATAAAGTCTACGTTTATGCCACAACCCACTACATTACGTAGACGTATGCCCTAGTTTTATAGCTTGCTATATTACACGTGCGGCTATCACAGTTTGTGTATCGAGACAGGCGAGTACGTACTGTCACAAAGCGTCCTCTCCGGCTCTACCGGATCGGTGAGTACGGACTAATTATCTGGGCCTAGTAACTACGTTAGGGTGTATAACATAAGTACTCGCTTTGATTTTGATTCTCGTGATTTCATGATGTTTCTTTTTTCACTCGGTGTCGTACTTGAAATGTGGTGTGATGTGATTGCGGTGTGAGTCTCACTTATAAGGCCGTAACTTTGGCCGAAAAGATCCAAAACAACACGTAACTGTTAGGTCTAGGTTGCCTACTACTAAATAAGTAGGCCGTTTACTGACATTCTAGACACTGTGAGACCTAGAGTAATATGAAGACGTTGCTCCTATAAAAAAAAAAAAGCCTCTGAAAAAGTGTGCATTAGGCCTAAATTTTCCATGGGTAGCTAGGTAGTTGCGATTGTTGCTTAAACACGTAAAATACATAGACTTTCACCGCGGGGCAGCTGTTCGCGAACAGTGATGACATGAATATCTTGCTTATGTCAAATGACGTCATCAGAATTTAAGATTTTTGCTTAGCCAAATCGCCCGACTTAAGAAAAATGCCTTACAGTTTATGGAATACCGTTAGGGCGATTTTCTTAGCTAAGCAAAAGTCTAAGACAAATTGCTTAAACTTAAGCAATTTGTCTTAGAAGTTTATGGAATACCGGCCCTGTAGATTTTGGAGGCGCGGCCGTTCAGTGGGAAAACAAAACATGTTCTGAGCGTGCGCAGAAGCGCGCGTCAAGTCGATCTATTTTTAGCTTGCGTCGCCTGAGTTTCTCACTACGCGTACCGGGCTATTTTTACGTCCGGACAGTTTGCAACGTAGAGAGCTACTTCATGCAGTGATCGTAATGGGGGCGCACTTTATTTTTTTAAACGTTGCGTCCCAGGGTAATCTAAAGGGCTTTTTACACTTGTGTTTCTTAACCCCGGACTTTCTCTGACCCAGGACTATCGTTAGTCCCGTACCAATTTTTTCAGCTTTTTACACTCGCCAATTAGTCCCGTACTATCTCTTGTCCGGGGCTAAGGAGAAAACTGACCTTTTTACACTCGTCTTTCTTAGCCCCGGACTTTCCAAACCACATGAATATTCATAATTACGCTGTGTACTGTACACGTACACGCACGCACCGGCAGCACTTGATTACCTCGTTTCTGATTGGTCAGTGAGGGTCGCACTTCGTCTCCGTCGCTTAGCCCAGGATTATTTTTTCGTTCTGTTTACACTCACTTGCTTGGCACCGCAATTGCGGTGCTAGCACCGCAATTGCGGTGCTAACCCCTGCTATTTTGCAGGGCCAGATAGTACCGTACTATCGGTGGGGCTAGCCCACTTTGGCAAAAACGAGTGTAAACAGAAAGTGGGCTAAGGATAGTCCCGTACTATCGGTGGGGCTAAGGCCCCCCCTTAGCCCCACCGATAGTCCGGGGCTAAGCAAAAATTTACAAGTGTAAAAAGCCCTTAAAGGGCTTTTTACACTTGTGTTTCTTAACCCCGGACTTTCTCTGACCCAGGACTATCGTTAGTCCCGTACCAATTTTTTCAGCTTTTTACACTCGCCAATTAGTCCCGTACTATCTCTTGTCCGGGGCTAAGGAGAAAACTGACCTTTTTACACTCGTCTTTCTTAGCCCCGGACTTTCCAAACCACATGAATATTCATAATTACGCTGTGTACTGTACACGTACACGCACGCACCGGCAGCACTTGATTACCTCGTTTCTGATTGGTCAGTGAGGGTCGCACTTCGTCTCCGTCGCTTAGCCCAGGATTATTTTTTCGTTCTGTTTACACTCACTTGCTTGGCACCGCAATTGCGGTGCTAGCACCGCAATTGCGGTGCTAACCCCTGCTATTTTGCAGGGCCAGATAGTACCGTACTATCGGTGGGGCTAGCCCACTTTGGCAAAAACGAGTGTAAACAGAAAGTGGGCTAAGGATAGTCCCGTACTATCGGTGGGGCTAAGGCCCCCCCTTAGCCCCACCGATAGTCCGGGGCTAAGCAAAAATTTACAAGTGTAAAAAGCCCTTAAAGCTACTTTTCAACGCGACGCAGGGGAGAGGAGAACGTCCAGCCCACTCGTCGTCTCAAACGTCCGCGCGTCAAAATCTAAAGCTCCCTATAATGAGAAACACGATATCTGATGTCAGTAGTACTAGGTCGTTTGTCCAACATGATTTGAAAAATGCATCAGAAAAATACAGAGAGTGATGACACTAAATGCCAATAACGATAAATAACTCTAACAGTGTTGGAAACGGGAGGGGAGTTACGTGAAAATCTACAAAAGAAACTGTAAACTATGAGCTCAACAAACCTCGTTAACTTTGTTGTAAGTGTTTTTGTTTCGTTTTAAGTTCATATATTTTGCATTGTTCTGAATGGGGATGGGATGGGAGAAACAAAAGCTCTTCTAACCTACAGGAATAAAGATTATGTCAACAGTGATATCATGATGATACAGAAATTGATTTGATGACAATAGTTGCTGGAGACAGACATGCAATGACTTTCATGTTGCACAAATTCAAAAATTCATAGACATGGAAATAATGAGATGATAATTCAAACAACACGAAAAGCAGTTTCATGATGAAGGGTCATAATTAGGCGAGAAAGCATTATCATTCCAATTCCACAAAGAGAAAAAAAAGGCATTTCCATGGAAATCTACGTTTTGCCGAATGAGTTGTCAACATAGTAACGGGCTCACGGTGGTAAGTAAATCTACGGACAAAAATAAAAACAAACAGAGCAGAACATATGAAAAAAAAATAAACAAAACAAATCAATTCACATGAGGGATCAGCATACGAAGAAGCCCTCAAATCTCATGGCCCAGAACTTCGACTCTCATCGATGCATAGCTTCTGAACGTGATTGGATGGAACCTGACGTAACGCGCCCTCATCGGCTTAGGTAGTAACGAAGTCACGTGGGAGTCTCTGTCATAATTGCCTGAGTACACCTGATATGATATCACACACAAAGAAAGACAAAACTTTAGCACAACAGTCAGACCGGAACCGTCTGAAGACAATAGGCGTTTTCACAATCAGCCCGATAAAAATCCAAGCTCGAGATATTTCTCGCGATTGCGAGTTTGCGCGCTATTTCATTTCTTATTCACAGCGTTTTCATATCAGCCCGATGTTTCGAAACAGCGCGCTATTTTCTGACTTGGGAAATAGGAAAATATTTCGAGCTTGGATTTTTATCGGGCTGATGTGCAAACGCCTCAGCCCGAAGAGAATCAGCCCGAATTTTTGTCGAGCTAATTCGACAGCTGAGTATGTGCAAACAGCATCAGTAATGTGTGTGCCCTCTCAAAAATTCCTCATGATTTGTGTGCAGTTTGCCTCGATCGATCGAGTCACACACGCTAGGCATGATGATGGGATGCATAGCGCTAATTTCTCGAGTAGTTTTCACATTAACAAATAGCGCGCTACTATCCCGCTATTTCAGAAATTTCAAGAGTTGGACTCGAGAAATGTTCTCGATCAGAGCGATACAGATAGCGCGCTAATTTGTGTTCACATTATCAAATAGCGCGCTATTTCGCTATCGGGAAAATTTCCCAGTCGGGAAAATTTCCCAGTCAGGAAATAGCGCGCTATTTCGAAACATCGGGCTGATGTGAAAACGCCTATTGAGGCAAAAGCCTGGGAATTGCCTGCAGTAGCCTACGCCTGGACACATGAGATTTCTCTGCCCACTTTTGTTTTTTAAACATATAATTCTTTTTCAAACACGGCAAGTTCTGTACAGTCTGGTTCGAGCAATATTCATGTGGTTCATCAGATCATTCTTTATAATGATTTTTGTACTGGTATAAGTCTAGTTGGTCAAGATAAACATATCCATCTTCCGTATAATTCCATGCCTATGAATTCGGGAACGTTCAGTTTTACAAGCGTTATAGCTCTTATGTAGGCTCCATCATATTCCTGATATTTACTTGTGACATCCTCAGACGATATGACCATATACATTTGTGTTAAGTATGTTGTGTGTTTTTTTTTCTTCTTTCTTCTTTAATCAAAAGACATGGTTGTAAAATTCTTGTTGTACTTTATTTCAATCATTTTGTAATTCCATCATTGAGAAAGTGGAGATATGAAAATAAATTTGAACGTGAACTTGAACTTGAACTTTGCATTATACTTGGGAAAATTAGATACTGCTTTTTTTTAAATCGTTGTGTGGTTTGCAGCTAATATTGTATCATAGTTTATCCTCTTTCGAGTATTCTTTTTAATTAGCATGATATCGGGTGTAAATTAACACATTCATTAGTTATTATGCAAGTTGAAAACTTATACCTTGCGTCCACGGGATAGCGGGTCGATTGTAAAATCCCAATCGGTATCATCCAGGGAGGTGGAGATGTACATGGACGTTGCCCATTGATCAACATTTGATCTGCCTTGAGTAACAACACCTGTAACAATGAACTCCTCTCCGAGGTCAATCTAAATTGCAAAATAGAAACAAAATAAAGTACAGTGATTGGGCTATGTCTCCTAGATAGAACGAGGAGTCTTTTTTTTTTCTCTCTCTCTCTCTCTTCTCTTTCCTTTTAACTGTATTTCATTATCACTATCACTTTCTTCTTTTTTTTCTTAGCATCACCTCTATTCATGACCATGTAAGTTTTGCTGTGCGAAATAGTTTGTCTATTTATTTCTTTGCGCGTTCAATCAGGCCCCAATATCAATCATCTTTAACACTTTTACACTTTAACACTACAGCTTTAACACTGAGGATCCTCTTGTATGGTACTTTGATTTTGTTTTTTTTTTTATTATATCTCTGTTCTCCGTCAAAATGATTTGCTTACCTTTCATGTGCAAAATATCCATGAATAATGATGAACCACATGTTAGGTGCGTATATTTCCGAAAGTGATCGTAGTTGATAACTCGTACCATACAGAAACAAGATGAAATGAAATATTGAATAAAAAGACAAGTGAACAAACAGGAATTGACTAAAAGTAAATGTTAGGTCTTCTTCTTCATCGACAAACCGTTTCTTTTTTTTACATGATATCGAAAGGATTATAAATCTTTCCCGAATTCATTTAGTTTTTAATTGTTATATGACAGAAATATGTTTGTAGTGTGTAGATATGATGATTATCATTTTTAACGTGAATCAATGAAAATGATGTCAGTGTAAGTTACGAGATTGATATTCGAAACTGCAAACAATGTGACTGTTGGGTATGTACGTATGGACAAACATTTTGCCAATTATGAAATTGATCGAATCCCCTATCAACTTGAAAAGAATAGTACTCTCGCTTATGAACGTTTTCCGTCTCAGAATAATTAACTTTGGAATGCGGCGAGACACAAAGAACTGAAAAATGTCAATAGGTTTAGATTGACATGGCACAAATTTAAAAAATATTTCACGATTGTAATCTCTGATCCAGGAGAAATCACGAAGAATACACACTAAAAATCCTCTCTACCAGTCCACAGTGAACGTTATGGTGAATAATTCCTATGTCAAAGTGTATAGAGTTTATGGATCTATACCTCATTCTATGGAAATAGCAGTCCCTGACACAGGATGAATAGAAAATGAATGATTAATTATCAAAACAATTGTATATGGTAGTAATTTGCGGTCAGTGATACCCTTTTTATTGTTCTTATTACAAACCAGAATACTATAGTTATATACACTGCAAAAAGTCCGGTGTTTCACTAGTGAACACCGAGCTAGTGTTAAATTTTTGGTGCTCATTTATGGTGTTAAATGAACACCTCCGGGTATCATTTCCAAATTTTAAACTGTTTTTTGAAGAGTTTCTTAGTAACTGAACTTCTTGTTGATTTTTAATTTAAACAAGACGATCATGAATTTTACATTAAAATACTAGATTTTTGAAAAAATGTGAAAATGAATTTACACCAAGGTAACACCAGCTGGTGCGGTCTCTGGACGGGTGTGAAACCGTTGATATTAACACCAACAAATATCAAATCAACACCATGTGGTGTCATTTTTTGATTAACACCAGTACAGTGTCAAAATAACACCAGGTACAGTGTCAAATTAACACCACGAAGTGTCAGCTGAACACTTTTCAACACCATCACAGTGCATTTTCAACCCTTGTGGGTGTGGTCCTCTATTGAAGTTTGATAGGTGTTAATTTTAACACCCGTGGTGTTAAATCTTACACCGATGTTTTACAGTGTAGGCACTGTCTGGTTCTACGTATAGACTTCACCGATATCCACTTCTCTAATTTTGACCTCTTTGAGGTACTGTATACAGATTATGGCAAACTGCAGTGTTATTATCACGTCTGTTAGAAAGTGTTAGATCTAAGATAGATATTTTGTCAATGTGTAAATACCCTCTGTGTACATGTTTGCATCTTCGTGTATTTGTAAGCATGCTTAGTATGCTTTTGTTGTTGTTTTTTTTTCCTCAGTTAGTTTGGACTCTTATTATGTTTTCAGGGCTTGACGTCATATATACTAGGTTCTACCTTCCTGTCGAGTTCTTCACTATTTATAATTTCTGTCGAATACGTTTTTTTTTAATCAATTACAACCATGCCAATAGCTCCTCATGTATTTGAATAAATGCATTTGTATTTACCTGAGTCTCAAATGCATGTATTTTGTTCTACACGCTTCCATTGCTCTTATCAAATATTTGATTTTTAAAAAAAAGTTAAATGCTATAAAATTCCAAATACTAAGAATGTTGCAATAGGATAGGTCAAGAGCTGATCACGTGATGAAGCGTAGTTTTGCCCATCACATCACCTGAGAAGAAAAGTTCGTTACACTCTATGTTGATAGTCCCTTTTGTTTCGCTGATCTCCACACAGTCCACACAGTCCTAACGGACTATCATGTGACCTAGGTCACTTGATAGTACACAGTGTAACGCACTTTCACTTCGGTGCCGCGCGGTTTGCGCAGCAAATTCATTGTTTTGTCATCTACGCGCACACGTAGCCTAAGCCCTAAGGATATCTAAAGTCAGCTAAAACGGTTTCAGATGTGGAATAAAATGGGAATTTCTAGGACCCTAGATGTGGAATATAAAGCAAATAATCACCTTTTAGTTTCAGGCAATGAAACAAACTATCACTTCCTCGGCGATCTGAATGTGTACGCTATCTTTCCTCAGCTGCCCTTCTGAAAGATAGCTACATCCTGATCGCCTTGGAAGTGATAGTTCGTCCCATCACCTTCAGCAACGTTGATTATTTGCTTACTATGCACGAGAACCCGATATCAGTTTTTGTCTCGTGAAAGAAAAGGAAGTAGACAATTCTTACTTTCAGCCACCTGTCTTGATCAGTACGGTATGGTGTCCATGCTGCCGAGGTACCTTCCGAATCAGCTTCTATGTTCAGCCTGCCATGCTGCGCCAGTGTAACGTGGTTGTGCGTAGAAGAAGACGACATGTTGGCATCAGGAATCCGACCATCTTCGACCCCGAGAGGGACGCCTCGATCGAGTGGACAGAGCTCGCTATCGTGATCAATGGCGGCTAGAATCAATAACCATTAGCCAGTTCACAGTTAGCTCATGTGAGAAATGGTAAAATTCACCTTTCTTTCTTTCTCAGGTGCTAGGCATTTCACTATTTTGTAAAGTAGCATTATGCACAAACTTGCACGACGTAACAATTCGTGGAATTCATGTTCAAAGCAAAGAGTGGGCTTGGGTGTATACCAGTTGAGCAGAACGGGTCATTAGTTGCCACTTTAGTAGACATCCATGCTGTCATTTTTGTATAGATAGCGTTAACCACCTTTTCAATTAATATCACCAAATCAGGCAAGCTTGCCAAGTGGTTTGGGCTAGCAAGCATCATTTATAACGATTATGAATATTGTTACATTATGAAGGATGGTTATCTAAGTGAAGTAGATAGAAAGCAACATGCCTGATTATACAAATGACCTTTTAATTATCATGTGCGAAATGAAACTGTGAGCTCCACTATCATGTCAATGTTTGTTCACCGTGCCTCACATATTCATAATAGAAAAAAAATAGCGAATGGCCTCATACAAAAACAAACATACAATGTGCGGATTAAGTCTTTATACATAATATGATATAGATTATGGTAATGTAATTGGTACATAATTCATTTTCTTTCTTCGAATCATTGCAGCATGTTACCTATAGATCGACATATCCTGTAATATTGCCGAAAGGAAATTCAATTCATGTTATGTTGAAAAGAAAAGACAAACGAATCAAACCACATTTTCTATTTTGTTGAAATGTTGGAACCCCGATGAATAACTATACACAAACAAATAAAAGCAAACAAACACAACACAGAGACCATCGCACAGAGACTCACTCATGCAAACACAGCTACTGTGGGTAGTGAATACACGGGTGTAACATCTTAAGTGTAATCCAGGATCACATGAAAATACTGCACAAATCAAAATCGAAATGTATTTCAAATATCTGTCCTCAATCAAAGCAAATAGTTTAGAAAACATGGAATTAGTATGCTTCTGTGTGAATGTGTCTCAGATTGTATCTTACTGTTTACCTACATTTTCTATACTAATATGCCTTCGCCCTACAGGTAAAGTGAAACACCTCTCGCAAACTTTTTAGGATATTCCCATTTCGTTCATTCCAACACTTATCATCTGTAATACATTCGTATATGCCTTCTCCGGTAAATCACTTTAAAATGATGGACTTTTTTTCAATTAACACTAATTTTTTTGCAGAGTGCCCAGCTGAAGGAAGTCATTGTTTAAAATGGATATACACACTTTTTGGACGCACACACACACCCATATGCTATGCACACATGTGTGTTTACATTGTTGCTCTGTTCGAGGTGACGACATAGCCAGATACAGAAATGGGACTGTGTATGGTATATCCTGTTTTTCGACATGTAAACACACTCCAGCATATCTACCGATATTATCTTGCAAAGGTCCATAGCCAATCAGCTCCAGTCTCAGACTCATGTGACCGTAGTAAGTTTGTGGATGGAGTCGAATGAATCGCGCTGTCATGGCTCTCCTGAAGTAGTGTCTCACTTGACTCGTCCTATCATAATTAGCCGGAAATACCTTCGATGGCAAGAAATTTTGAAAAACAAACGACAACAATTCATAAACAATTAATATAAAAAGGTATCTGTTAAGTGCATACAGTAAGACGAACTCAAATTAACTAACTGTTCACACGAACGTAAATTTTAAATCATTAATATTTCTATAAACATTATTACTATATCACACTATAATAACTTCGAATATGCGATAGGTATACACGGTATCACGATAAATTTGGTTTAAAAGTAATTACCTTATCATTCATGATATTAGTTTGGGTTTATTTAGAGAATCCTTCATTCGTCATCTGCATGATGCAGATGGTTATATTCGCTCTCAATTCTTTGTGTGTCACCACCCTATCTTCGCCAGCATGAACACACTGGTTTCAGAGGCATCAAACTCACCTTAACGCTGCCTGTGAAAGGATCCTTATATTCAGTCCAAACCATGCTGTCTAAGCTGGAGGACAGTTTATATGACGTGACATACTGGTCAAGAGAGGCCCTTCCCTGTGTGATGATACCAGACACCAGAATGTTCGATCCGAACTGAACCTGTAACCACTGAGATGAGTTTAGGAAGCTGGTACTCCACGAGGTGGGTCCGTTGAGACGAGCGTGTTGGGTGCAAAGGCCATCCCTGTAACAGGATGAAGCAGTGATGCTGGAGTCTGGAATGGCGCCATTTTCGAGACCAAGAGGACTACCAGGAGACATGCTGGGACTCTCTGAGGGAAAATATGAGACAAACATTTTTACCGTTAATTCAGTTCAGTAAAAAGAAAGAAAAACAAATATATATAAACAGTGAATATACATGAATGAAAATACTAGTATTATGCATATAAACGCACATATATATATATAGACGAATCTATATATACGTGTAGAGTGTAATTATTATAGTGTATATAGTATCATATATATATATATATAGTGGAGAGAGAGAGAGAGAGAGAGAAACAGAGATTCCAGATGCAATTGGTATGTGTGCGTGTGTGGATATATGATTTCTTTTTTGATAACTTTAATAGTCTTTCATCCTATACTACGAATAAGCATTAAGCTGTATGTATACTAATACATAGGACATACGGTCCTCCTCAAGTACATACAACTGCATGGACAAGATGTAAACCCAAGTATGATAGCTGCATATGGGGTATCTAGACATATTTTCAGATGGAAAATGAGAACAGACAAACAAAAACGCAAACATAACAGTCATACGTATTAAATATGAAACCTCTCACCTGAACAACACACAATGCCGATGGCAGCATTCACGTCATCATCTGTCTCTTCGTCTACCCAACAGTCAGTGATATTCGTGGCATTTGTTGGGCAACTGACCACACCCAATTTTGCGTACACATCCTGTGACGATTCGCCGTAGAGGTTCCCATTTATTGTTCCGTAAGCTCCCTGGAATCCAAGGTACTGGCAGACCAGACGAGATTCAAGTGCCGTCCACCCATTTTGGTGTATAACTCTAAACTTGTCTGGGCTGTAACGAGGTGCAAAGACGATTCTCCCTTCATTCCTGTTTCCTCCAAGGATCCTCACAGTTTCGATGAAAGTAGCTGAGAGGAGTGATCAGAAGTCCCAAAAAAGTATATCTCAAATGATATATACATAGATACGAAAACTAAAGAAAGAAATCCTCGACCATATTATGTAGGTTACAATTAAAAAGTAGTATGTGATTACAACAAAACTAACGGAGCATAAAATACGATATCCCTTTCTGCCACACGTTTTATAATAAAAACAATATCAGAATCAAAATGTCAATACAACGCATAAAGTCATTTAACAAGGAGATGACTAACTAAATTTACTACAAAAGAAATTCTGTTTCCAACCTTTTTCACATCGTTTGCCTTGCCAACCATCGAGACACGTGCAGTTGAAACCGTCGTCCGTCTCAGTACACTTGGACTGATGAAGACACGGGTCAGACAGGCAGGCTGTTTTCACAAGAATGTATAAAAGATAAATGTGTAAACATATACAGTATATATTATTCCTCTGATTATTTTTACAAAGGTAACTTCGTTTTAAAATTTCTTTACTTGATTGTCTTGCAGTTGACTTGGTTTTTTTATTTGCTTTTATTGTTCTAACTCCCAAGCACAAATATTTTGATGATACAATATACAGATATAAAACAACATAATGATACAATCCATAGAACATCAGACAAGATATTTTTGTCTTGGTTTGGTTCTATACTGCATTTTCTCTCTCCAAGTAAAATAACAAATGAAAACAAAGTGATATAGAGTATGCAAAACAGGGAACGTATAACATTTTAATCAACATAACAATGATTAATTTCATAACAACAGCAGTCTGTAATAACATTACAAAGCAGCAGGTTAAAATATTCTATATTTATATCTGAACAAAGAAGAAATCACTACATGGGATCGTCATCATAAGCAGACCTTGACGTGGATGAGGCCCTGCCTTATAAATACGAATATGATACAACACCAATAAACCTACACATAAAACTCTTAATCTTAACTATGTATACCAAACACGTTTTCCTCAAGAAAAACACAGAAAAAACAATGACAAAACAGTGAGTTGGTGCTTTAAAAAGAAGAAAAATACTCAACACCACTGAATACAATAAAATGGAAGTTTTTGGTTTAAAAAAAGGCTTAAAGTCGTAATCATTGAAGAGAAAAGACAATTTCACAAACATGAAATGCGAGCAGCCTATACAAGCAAAGCTTGAATTGCATAGGTACCTATGCAGATGCACATCATTTACGTTGTATGTCAGTACAACGGTACATTAGTCTTTTAAGTGAGATTATGTTATTCTAGTATAACCTTTTCCTCCTTACCAACTTCCAGCAACAGCTATGCAATGAGTTGTGAGGAAACCAATAATTTGACTTCACATCAATCACATCATCCGTTGAATAAATGCCAAAGAGTACAGAGAGACAGCTTGTTTATATGGTACCATACCAAGGTGCACATTGGAACAGTGATCGACACTTAGCACACCATAGTCACTGATAGTATGTAAATATTACTTGAGAGTAAAGGATTGGTACAGTTTCGGTTGAGATAATTACAGCTTCAGGTTTTTCTAAGTTTTTGATGATATTTTTTCTTTGAGACAATGAAAAACCTGTGGTGAAATATTGAAGAGCATAATAAAATCCTCAGAGGACATGAAGGAATTCAAGGTTTATTTGTTGAAAATTGGTTTCGAAATGGCTAAGATAATAAAGCAAACAAAACGATTCTAATAAAAAAACCCGAGACCCACCGTCTATTAGGAACGCTTTGTTTTACACTGCTTGGGGATGTCTCAACCATTCTAAAACCAATTTTTATCAAATACATTTTGAATTCCTTTAACAATCGCATGCTCTCTAACATTTTTCATAAACTGGTCTCCAGGTATATAGTAACAAGTTAAGGGCTGACATCTCACCTTAACCAAAACTACGTGTATGTCACCCCTTTAAGGACTATACCTGGTCTTGTGCAGATGTATCCAGTCGGGTTTTCGGGAAGTTTCATTCCTGGTGGCAGCTGCGGTAAAGTGTATGCGTGCGACTTCACGGGTTTAGGTATGTACTGAATAACGGCGCCATTATCTGACAGTACAGAAGGGCATGGGACTTTGGTGAGGTGGGGGCACACTGCCGGATTGTATTGTGCTGAAAAAAAGAAGACGATGAAATAGAACAAACATTTTCATTAATTTCAAATAATCACCCAACTACAAATGTACTTTCAATTAAAATTATACACATGTCAACCTATTAAATGTTCTCATGCCAATATGGAAACTGATGCAGAGAAAAAGTGACATCCAAACATGTCTTAAAATATCTGCAAATGTAAATGGGATCTAATCATTTAATCCTCATAATGAAACTGACTAACGGTGGAGTGAAGCACATTGGCCCGAATTCCCAAACATCGCCTAAATCTAGATCACTGGATTCTTGAACCCATGGACGTAATATATACATACTAACCTGTTGTAGAGGTACTGAATTTACAGAACCGGCTTGAAAATGTGACCTGAATTATCAGCAAAGAATTTGTAAGAATCATCACAGCTTTAAAATGTTGCTTTAACATATTCTTTAACTTAAATGCGGTACGTTGCAAGAGAGTTATATATACACTGCACATTATCCCGGGCCAAAAACTGGGGGAAGGGGAAGACGTTGAAACAGCGATTGTGCTGGGTGAAGGCAAATGACTAGGGCCTATTTGCTGATTTATTTTCATAAAAGTGTCTTTCCGTCTTTCATGGTGGTAGAAGAGTGGTTTGTAGTGCATTCCATAGCTTGGCCATTTGATTTTTGCGATGAAGATATCGCATTCGATTAAATTTATGTTTGCAAGATTAAAGAAATGAAATGAATTTCAAATTGTGTCAATTCATATCGTAATGAATTCAAACAGGCAATCGCTTCATTGCAGTAATTACCATTTCTACAAGCCTTACTTAGAACTACATGTAAGAACGCGTCAACAGTGTAGGATCAATAGTTTGTCCTGTTGATTGATTTCATAACATCTTCATTTAAAGTTATTGATTTAGAATCGTCCCGTCATTATCAGGTTTCAAATCATGTTATCAACCCAGTAAAAAACAAGTTTCGAATTACAATTTAAGTTTGTTACCACACTTCACGCAATAAATCAGACCCTGAGTAGCTGCTGTCAACTCAGAAAGGACCATTGGCCTGTTAAATGATAATGTCCCCTGACATTATTGCTTTGAATTTGTTATAATAGCGTCCTGATAATTCAAATTCATAATTATTCAAATTCAAATTCAAATTCAAATTTTATTTTCACTTTTTTCAACAGAATGTACAAGAAACAACATGAAAAATTTAACATGCGAGTCGTTGAAAATATACATAGCCAGACAGGGATAACAACATTTTCATGTCTACATGATCAGTTCAGAAAGAAACATACACACTATATACCTCAAATGGGGTCTTTCGAGCAATAGAAGTATAGACCATAGATTAAAAATTAATGCATGGAACAAAAATTTGGAAAAACAGCATTTTTACCAAGCACCACTACGTGTCACTTCTGGAGACAGTTTAGATTAGAGTGTAAACGTCGAGAAGGGATACAGTAATTTTTAGCGCGCGTTGCTTGCAAGTTCTATTTATATACACTGACTATAATGGTGCAAATTAACGATTCTTTTACTATTAAAGCCCTTGTGCTTCTTTCAATCCATTCATTTTGATATTGAGAAATGGGGTCAAGGATAACTTTTGTTCTACAGTTATTGTTATGCGTGTGAAAAGTTTGTGTCGATACGGCTGTAAGTGCTAGTGCACTATATGGGGAGCGGTGGTTTCGAAGGAGAGCAGGTCTAAAAAAATGTATCACATTGTCATTCATTCTTTGTGACCCTGCATCACAAAATCAACAAAAATTCGCCAGACATGGATCTTTCGTTAAGGGCAGATTATAAAAGAGCAGACTCTTAACTTTAAAGTGATGTATAAATCAATTCAAATGGACTCCGCTAACCTAATCTAAATACTGGAAAGGAAGCACACACTATGGAAAAGTGTAAACTGAAAAAAGAGGCTCTATTTAGTATAGGAATAGGTATAGTACAGCTTAATCTTTACCAAGTCGTGCTAGCTGTGCAATGAAAGGCACAAAATACAGGGTGTAAACCATCAGAGCAACAACAATGACTGAATGATTAACACGTTCTGTCCATGATTAATGCCAACTTTCAAAGCAGTAGCGTTATCCTTTCAGAAGTTATTAGACTTAAATGTGAAGAGAGTGCCAAGGATTTCAAGAAATGAAAATTGGCCTTTAAGATATAGCTGATCGTTATACGTTTTACTTTCCTCCCTAAAAAGGTTTGTAGAAAAAATGCTGAAAACACACTTTCCCATTCATTTTATGATTGAAACTGAAGACTAATGAAGAAAAAGGACATCTCTTTCAGAAAACATGAAAAATTCAAAATGACTCGGTTGACCCATTTTACCTTTTTTAAGTCCTCACGTAAATTCAAGTGGTGCGACTTTTTGTTGGCTTTGTGATGCACGGTCACATATTCGGGGTCATCCCACGAGACCGACACCCACGAGTCATAAGGTCCACGAGACCGACATTAAAAATAGGTCCATGAGTCATACAGCCCATGAGTTATACGGCTCACGAGTTATACAGCCCGTGAGTTCGACACTAGGCACAAAAGGCTCACGAGAACGACGCTAAGCAAAGAAAATCCACGAGACCGACACTACACAATTAAGGGTCACCAGACCGACAGTACGCAAAAGAGGCTCACGAGACCGACACTAGGCAAATAAAGCCCACAAGACCGACACTAGGCACAGAAGGCTCACGAGACCGATACTAGGCAAAGAAACCCCACGGACCGACACTAGGCAAAGAAGGCTGACGAGACCGACAGGATGGACAGCGCCATCTACATGTCAATTGCCTGTACAGGGTGTTCCATGAAAGATAAAATTACATACTGGCGGGTGCAATTTCGTTACGCTGTCGAGCGAGAGATTGTAACTAACTAAACAGTACCATCTACATATCAACGACATTGAATATATGTATTTCTACAAGTGTGGCTTTTTAGGGGGCAGTTTGGTCATGCTACGGGGAGCGACATTGTTACCATTAAAAAAAAAAAATAAGATTGTCCTCTTCATGGGAAACCCCCCCCCCCCCAAAAAAAAAATGTATGAAAAATATGATAGAGGACAAGAACGATGAATGGTTTAATTTTAGATGCCATCGTGCAATATCAAATTGGCTTTCCTAATTTCAATTTAGACGGTGGGCAGGATCTATTTTTTTTTGTCGCCCTTTTCTTTCTCGCTTCACAAGTTAAGTCGGCCTTATAGATATCCCATCTGCCAGCTTATACCCTCCTGCTTAGGGTTTAATTTTCTCTTTAATTATAATGTTTGGAATTCAACGGATGAAAATGCTTTTTATCGCAACGATTCACCTCGATTTCAGGGTCTTGTGTTTGCAAAATTATTCTTCTCAAAACGGTACATTTTTCATTAAATAGACAAGTTGTTCTCATGGATGCATCTTCTTTTTCCGAATTCTTAACGCTGCCTTAATTGACGATTACATTATTTTTCTGTGAATTTATCTCATTTCAACGCCTTTGCAGATGACTACCCCCCCCCCCCGCAACATGTAAAGCAGTTGTGCACTGCAACGTTGACCATTTTGTGAATTATTTTCGTTTAGTTAACTTCATTTCATACCTGAGTATTTTTCTAGTTGGTTGATCTGAATGTCCACATCATTTTGTTATTTTTGTTTTCTAAGGAGGTGTATACCGGTATGGGCTTTGCAAATAGGGAATCGAGGGTGTTTTCGCATTTTGGAAAGAAATGTTGAAACATCTCATGCACTTTACTGAATTTTGTTTATTTTTTCACAAACACTCACATACACAAACACAATTAAAGATCTTGAACCTTTCAGGGGATGAGGGAGGGCAACTGACGAGGTATTACCCTAGCAACTCTCCTTTTTCATCTCTTATACCTTCTTTATGCCATTATCTGGACACCCTGTACAATTAATTGGTCTATAGGTGGCGCTGTTGAGCCTGTAGGTTTCGTGGGCCTTCTTTGCCTAGTGTCGGTCTCGTGAGCCTCTTTTGCCCAATGTCGGTCTCGTGAGCCTCTTTTACCTAGTGTCGGTCTCGTGAGCCTTTTAAACCTAGTGTCGGTCTCATGGGCTTTCTTTGCTTAGTGTCGGTCTCGTGAGCCTTTTACAAGTTAGTGCGTAGTGTCGAATTCATGGGCTGTATAACTCGTGGGCTTATTTTACTTGATGTCGAACTCATGGGCTTTATAAATTTTACTCAGTGTCGAACTCGTGGGCTGTATAACTAGTGGGCTGTATGACTTGTGAGCTGTATGACTCGTGGGCTGTATGACTTGTGGGCTGCTGTATGACTTGTGGGCTGTATGACTCGTGGGTGTCGGTCTCGTGACGTGCACCCACATATTCTACCCCTTCCCTTTCCGTCCCCTCTCCACCAGGTCCTCCACCGCCGTAGAAAACGTCAATGAGGGAACCATGGGGAAAATAAATTGAATGACACAAAAAACGGTGAGAGTTTCATGTTTTGTTTTGTTTTGTTTTGTGGGGTTTTTTTTGAAATACGATAAAAGCAACTGTCTGAGCAATATGGAGATTACTTACTTACTTATCAATTGTCTATTATGAACGAGAGCGCTGGACAAATTCCATTAGTGGAACGATTGGTTTAAGTTATTTATGCTATTTTTACAATGTTAGACCTTCGCATGTCAGTATTGCGCGCGGTGTATTGTTGTACATCATAAGTAGTTTCTATCCTTGTATATTCAGACATGATGAAAGACTGGTAATGAAAAATCTGCATCAACTCTGGATCACATTTACTAGTCTCGCTTAAGCGATTCTCCTACATGCGACATGCTTTCTCTCTCTCTCTCTCTCTCTCTCTTTCTTTCTTTCTTTCTTAGAGCACTTACTTTTCACGGTGAATTATGAAGTAAATAATCAGTATTTCATGTATGTTTGTTATAGGCAGCGTGTTGGCCTGTTGGCCTGTTGCCGAGCAAATTGATAAATAGGCTCAGATTTATCTTGTCATGAATGGCTCGATGCTGTTGAGTAAATCAGACTTGATTTTGTTTTTCTTATTTTCATAAAGCATGTTCAATTAAGTTTAATTACATAATCCCTTCATTGCTGCTACTCCTGTGGTTTACATCCTGTTCTGTTTTGTTTGTTTGTTTGTTTGTTTGTTTGTTTGTTTGTTTGTTTGTTTTTACATTCATTGCACAGACGGCACTGCTTGGGAATGATTAAGGGCTTGAATAGACCAGGTATACTTCAGAGCATCTTTTTTTTCTGTTCGCGCTTTTCCGGAGTCTGTGCTTTCTTTCCAGTATGTATAAATAGGTTAGGAAAGTCCATTTGAATATTGTTCTTATAATACTCATAAAGAAAAAATAGTACAGCGTAAGTCCTGCGCCAAAGCTTGAACTATAATTTTTGCTGGCGATAAGGTAATGGTTCTGTTAAATGGACAACACCTATTACAAAAAAAAAAAATGTTCTTAAAGCGAATCCTATATAGGTTTCTCAGCTCCTTATAGACACAATAATTCTGCCCCCTGGTTTTTGCATCTATCAAAACAAAAGAGGAAGCGCTCATGAGAGCTAGAGTCAGCCATAATGTGTTACAACCTTTGAGACAAAATGTAAGTTTACCATTGTTTAATTAACAAGGACACCTTTTGGAAAAAAAAGACCACCACGGATATGGTCAATATCAATAAAGGTATTATATAAAGCTCAATTAACTGTTTGATTGTACGAGCGTCATCAATTCGAACAATCATGTTGCTGATTCAAAAGATTTTCTATAGGGTACAGGGGATTTTGCATTCCATACTGATATCTAATAACATTAGATTGATCTTTCCGAATCAAGGAACTTTGAAATCACGCATATCGCATTACTTCAAAACTTATAGCATTCAGAATTTGTGAAAAAAGTTAACAGAAGTCATAGTTTATCCCAACAACCTCTAACGGATAATGTAATGTTTCCAGGTTAGCATGCCTGTACAGTGACGGGGGATCGTTAACGATTAACTGCACATTAATTGAAAATGAGACCATTCTGAAGCAAATAATTTTCACACAAAAATAGATATATAATGTACTCTTAAATGAATCCCACAAGGATTGGAACAATCATCCCCCAGCATTCCCACTGATTCCCATTGATCAGTTAGTAGCCATTCCCTGAAGTCAGAAGACGTCAAACTTTTTGAGATAATTGATCCACAAACTTTACAAAAAAAAAGAAAAGAAAAGAGAGAAAAAAGGATTCAAAACTGCTTGATTAAATAAGTAGAATATGATATAAATGAGTAAATAAATAGCACACACATAATTTTTTCAGACACAGTTGATCACTAATTTCACGTATTACCTAGCGATACTGCCTAGTTATAATAATACCATAACGAGATAATATACAAAAAAAAATGCACTACGTACCTGATGTCTGCCAAAGTAGAAACAAGAACCACAGTGAGAACAGAATTCCCTGAAATAAATTTTGAAACAGAGAAATCAAAATTCCAAACAATAAATGCAACATAAATATTACTAGTAAGATTTTTTTGTTGTTTTAATAGTGCTGAGTAGGCTTATTATGAACGATAGCGGCATATTGAAGAATGATAAATCGTGTGACATCATGTCTTGAAAGATGCCAAATGTGTCCATACCCAGTTTCAAATAACATGTTATTATGAAAACCACTCAATGTAGATAAGTTAAAAACATTGATTAATAGCAACACGGCATAGGTGTTTTTACTCTCGAAGCAAAGGACAGCGAGCCATTAATATACCTTTAGTTGTGTTTACTGGTTTATCGGCGATTCAATGCTACCCTCAGTTTCTCCTCATATTGCTCAAATAGATCATGTTGCTCGAAATGGAGATAAATGTATGCATAGTTTAAATTCCAGTATTAGTCATATCATATCATTTCATTTCATTTATCAAATTTTCCACACAAATCATGCAGTTTTGTGTTTACAACATCCATCCATGACAATGTGAAATAATACACAAATTATAAGTCATAAGTTCAGTGGTTATACAAATAGCGTTTCATTGCACAAAATCAATTGAAATCATTTTCAAGTAAATTATATTCCTGGCAGATAATTAAATCGTGTGTAGATTCGTGCAAGAATCTTCACGATAGCGGGTTGTATCATTGATTCCAGTTTCAAAAATGCTTCGGATGTTACGTGTTCTGCGTTCAGTGCATTGGATCGTTCGCAGCGTTAACTGAAAACACTCTTTTTTCTTTCAAAATAATATCTTCATCAGTTTATGGTGGCGGCTTACCCTTTGGATACAAATATTCCTCATTCCACTCATCCTGTTCAGACTTTGCTCACAATGTTTCCTCCAACAGGCATTTTCCCCTATAATATAATGTCATGTAAACGTCATTATGCTGTATACCGAACAAAACTGTGAACACTGAAACACTGAGTTGTGCCGATTTTGAAAAACCCCGTCCATGATTTTTATTTCTACCGGCGAGTGTGTTGTTGCCAACAGTTCATGTAAATGCGGAATTGGTTTAAATTAAACATACTCTTGACGAAAGACATGCACTCGGCTACCTATTCAACTAGCTAGATGAATGATTTAAAGAATGTAGGTTAGGTGCCCACCAACGTGCTTAATGCTTGTTACCTTGTACTTTCTATTATGTGCTTGATTGTGCTCATCCCGCCCCTTTCCTTCTATATAATTCAACGCCCACCCCTTTCTCTTTCTCTCTCTTACTCTCTCTCCCTCCCTCTCTCTCTCTCTCTCTCTCTCTCTCTCTCTCTCTCTCTATACCAGCCTCGGTCTCTCTCACTTTGTCTATTCTTTTTTTCCTAATCTGCAATGCACCATACGCGTTCGTTCTCACTGATGTACTGATATAATAACAGCTGTTTCGTCATCAAATTCATACATGGAATCATCTTTAGCTTTGGGATGGACTATACCTGAGATCTCTACAAAGTAGTACAGCTATCGTAAAAGGCCCCATTACACTGACCATTGGAGTCTCATTTGATCCAAAAAGGGAATTGATTTAAAAAAATATCGGCGTTCCTCTAAAAATCTGATTCTGCAAGCTCCAGAGATTCGAATAAAGGCTCTTGGAGGATGATTTGATTTATTAGGCATGATTAACATTTATTAGTATTTATGATTTGTGTTTGCATGAAGAAAGTAACAATCAAAACTGAGTTACAATAGTAAAGCCCCTTTTACACTTTCACGGATTGCTACACGGATGACCACGGATCGTCGTCCGTGGTGTTCCGGCATGCAAAATATCGATTTTCATCTCAATGACGGTGTGAACACGATCCCAACTGGGTGTCTACACGGACAAGTACGGAGGCTACACGGACAAGTACGGTGCGTACACGGACAGACAAGGAATGTACGCGGACCACAGCGGAAACGATACGGAGGCAACAAGGATATCAAGGAAGAGCACGGATGCAACTGGGTCCCTTCGAGGTCATTACACAGATATCCCTAAAATTTTGACAGATGACATTTGCTTTTGCTTTTGATACTTTATCTTTCTCGGACGACATGTCTCCAGAGCTAAATATAACAAGCACACCAGAAATCTGCAGCAGCGTACATACTTCTCTGCTTGTCGACACCATTAAGGCATATCTCTTTGTTTCAAACTCTCATTTTTCTGGAAAATCAAGACATAAATAAAGCAAAACAAAACAAATCAAAACACACAGAAAGAAGAAAAAACAGCAAGGAGGTATGTGTGGGTCACTTAAGCTTCTCCGGCGACCACTAAACGAACAGTATGAGGGGTTGATGGCTGTACTGATGGGGGAAGATGTGAGCAAATTTCACGGACTTTATGAGCTTGTATTGGCAAAATACACGAATATTTCATCCCGGATGGTGCCGATGCTAATGCGGACGTCCCGATGTCTTCACGGATTGTCCTAGAATGAGTACGGAGGCAACACGGAGTAGCCGATGCCTACGAGGAAGGAATACGGAGGCAGCACGGAGTAGACGGTGCCAGCAAGGAAGAGTTTGTATTGATTTTCATCCGTGATGTCCGGGATGAAAAATTAAGCAAGCTTAATTTTTTCCGCGGACATGCCGGATGATCAAGGATAATACCGGATAACTTCACGGAGTCAATACGGTCATGCCGGAAACAGTACGAATGATCCCGGATCGACGATCCGTGGTCATCCGTGATGCGATCCGTGAAAGTGTAAAAGGGGCTTTACTTCTATACAATGATATTATGTTGTTGTTGTTTTGAAGTACAAAAACAAACGAAATGTAAATTCCAATAAAAACATACATCACAAACAAAATAATGGTAATGAAGTCGTAGTCACAAGAACCAAAGTGGGGGAGGCAAAATCAAAAGCACAGCGTGTATTACTTAAGCCCCTTTTACACTTTCACGGATCGCATCACGGATGAACACGGATCGTCGATCCGGGATCATCCGTACTGTTTCCGGCATGACCGTGTTGACACTTTGAAGTCATCCGGCATTATCCTTGATCATCCGTGATGTCCGCGGAAAAAATTAAGCTTGCTTAATTTTTCATCCCGGACATCACGGATAAAAATCAATACGAACTCTTCCTTGTTGGCGCCGTCTACTCCGTGTTGCTTCCGTCTTCCTTCCTTGTAGGCACCGGCTATTCCGTGTTGCCTCCGTACTCATTCCGGGACAAGCCGTGAAGACATCGGGACGTCCGTATTAGCATCGGCTCCATCCGGGATGAAAAATTCGTGTATTTTGCCAATACAAGGTCATCAAGTCCATGAAATTTGCTTACATCTTACACCATCAGTGCAGACAGCAACCCCTCATACTGTTTGTATGATGGTCATCTGAGAAGCTTCAGTGGCCCACACACATTTCCTTGATGTGTTTTTTTTTTTTTTGGGGGGGGGGGGTGTTTTGATTTATCTTGTTTTGTTTTGTTTTTGTTTTGCTTTGTTTATGTCATGATGTGAATGACACTTTGCAACAAGAGATTTGCTTGATGTCGACAAGCCGAGGCGTATGTAGGCTGCTGTAGATTTTCTGGTGCGCTTGTTATTAGCTCTAGAGGCATGTTGGCCGAGAATGATAAGATATCAAAAGCAAAAGTAAATGTCATCTGTCAACATTTTGGAGATATCTGTGTAAAGACCAAGAAGGGACCCAGTTGCATCCGTGCTCTTCCGTAATATCCGTGTAAGCTCCGTATCGTTTCCGCTGTGGTCCGCGTTCGTTCCTTGTCTGTCCGTGTAGGTACCGTACATGTCCATGTAGCCTCCGTACTTCTCCGTGTAGACACCCAGTTGGGATCGTATTCACACCGGCATAGGGAGAAAATCGATATTTTGCATGCCGGAACACCACGGATGACGATCCGTGGTCATCCGTGAAGCAATCCGTGAAAGTGTAAAAGGGGCTTAAGGCCTCTTCAAAAATCAAGTTACCTAATAGTAAGATAATGATACTTAACAATAACAGAATATTTGAATTGGTTCAAAGCAACAACAACAGCAACAACAACACCTGCAACAAGGACTAAAATCAAAACTCTGCATTATGAGAAATGAGTTGGAAGTAAGGATAAGAAAAACGAGGAGTAGATAGGACAAGTTGAGATAAGATTGAGATTTGAGATTAAAATGGGCATAGCGTTTATATCTTTAAACACAATTCCTGAACCACTACACGCCCCTATCTCTCACACCATAATGATTGAGACAATTTTTGCAAGAGTATTATCATGATTAATAGTGTCAAAGGCCTTGGAAAGGACCAACAAGATGCTTAGAGTAGACAGTGGTTTTCAGCTGTAGGTACATTAATGTTGATACCCATTCCAGAAGAGTCCAAGATCCAAAATTTAAGTTTACCTGTCCAATGACTACTCAATCTTCGGAAACTAGACAGACTGTCAAAAGACGTGGGCTGGAAACGCACGAGAGTCGAATCTTTAGTATCGGACTGACTCGACACTTATCCGATACCGACTAGCCTTGCGACTGGAAAAAATAAGGTCTTGTTTGTCCAGGGTAGCCTCTTCAATGTTTCACCGGAAGGCCCTGCCATTATCATTACCCTAGCGTTGCCTGGTACCCATTCTCCCATACCACTGGGTTGTATAGCGCCATTTATCTGTATAGAATCATTCAAAGGCGCCCAGCTCCCACAAAGTGTCACACATCATTCACAAAGTTGCTGGAAAAGATGAGTCTTCAGTTCAGACTTGAAGGTATTGAGGCTGTGGCAATTCCGAAGCTGGACTGGTAGAGAGTTCCACAGACGTTTCCCCATAGCTGGAAATGTACAAAACAATGAATGTTTCAAGATATAAACAATATTTTGATATGATGAAAATTGAAAATCTGAATTAAAGATGATTAATTAAAATGTTCCAACAAATATTTTAAACTGTATACATTCTATTTCATTTTATCATGTATTTCACACATGTTTCCATATCGTTACACTAGCCACCGATCCTCGTTTGTACCATGCACATTTGGGGGATCAGGGAGTCGAAAAAACCTCAGGTCTATACCAACTTTTTCTCAGCAAAAAGTTTTGCTTTCGATAGGTGACCTGTAAGAAAAAAAAAAATACGTGGAACGGGGACATTAGTTTGTCATCAATTCTCACTCGCATTTAGTCCTGTCAGTGTCGGATAAGTGTCAAGTCAGTCCAATGTGTGTTATAAGACCTGTGTTGTACGACTATCGGAGTGTCCAACCGACGTTCTCTGAGAGTTTGTGAGTTTTATTCTGACGACTAAACAGTCATCGAACATTACTTGAGTGTTCGTTCTGGGGATCATTATTATCACATTTGGTTTTGCTTGGCGAGTGTCTGTGGAGGGTGTGGCTCAGATTTTATCGGAATTCGTCGGTACACTTTTTTTTTTTTCATTTGATGGTTTCAGATGAGCCTGCGATTTTGTGTGTGGACTTGAGGCTTTAGTGTATTACAGTCTGGACAGCCAGATTGCACCGTTAAACCATAGTGTACCCACAGAAAAAGAGTGCCGAGCCAAGGCGAAACCGCCTTGGCTCGAGAGCGCATGCGCAAGCAGAAGCTCCATCCTGGTGGCTGTGTCTCTCAGACTACAGATTAAGCAGATAGTCGAGTCATACCCTGAAGATGTTGCCACATGATATTGATTTGAAACACTCGATCGCGTCGTATATCCAGTCGGTACCCTTCATGGACATCATATTTCGCATCCCGTAACGAAGCATCAACAGGAACAACAGCTTATCCCCATAATATGGTGAATCGCAAATCAAGAAAGCGTATACATAAATAGGGGGAGGTGAGCACAAGGACGCATATAATAGAAAGTATAAGGTGACCGGTATTGACCACGGTATAGTATACTATATTCTTTAAATCATTTATCTAGCGAATTGAATAGGTCAGGGCCCCAACAACAGATCGGGATCAACTAACAGATTGAGCCACCCTGGGAATACAAGGCCAATAGATAGGTACTTGAGTGTATGTCTTTTGTCTGTATGGTTAATCAAAATAGATTCCTCACATATATTGACCTGGGGCAGCTGGAGTGCATGGATAACGCAGTTGTATAGACAAGAAAAAAAAATCAATTCAACTGACTTGCAGTGTCCGCAGAACTCTTCTGTATACAGCGAAATGGCATGAAGTGACAGAGGATCATTATGGGGAAAACTGAAAGCCAGAGGAAACGGTGTTTTTCGTACTTCCTTAACAAGATGATTGGACTGAGGAATCTTTATGGCCAGAGGGTAAGTTTCCCACCTAAACTAATGACGACATCATCCGAAGCGTTTAGATATAGAAATAAAATTATGAATCTGTTTCGACCAACATATAATCTAAAAGAGCAATATAAAAGAAAGTATACCTAATAGCCATTTGCTGATCAATCAAATTTCAAAAGCATCGTGGTATGTGTGATGGTATTGCTATCTTCAGCACGGTGTTCAGTGATAAGGTAGATTACGCCAAACACGTCAGTGTCTAATCACTATTGTGTCTCGATGATATAGTTCCCTACTTTCACAACTGACATCAGCTTCGCTAGAAGGGTTCTGGAATCTGCTTCAGAATACAGATATGAATCTGTCGTGTCGAGATAAACGTTTGTCATCATAATGCAGTTCATGTGCCAACAGACGAAAAAATCAAAAGCTAAACAATACATCTTTCCTGTAGAAATCTTCATATCATAAGAAAATTGTTTTACAACAAATTCGATAGCTACCTTTTAATGTTTCTGTGATCATTCTATGTGATAAACGACTTGCTATTACTGGCTACCATGGTAATGCATCTCAAAAGAACAAACAGTTATCTCTGCCTTCAATTAATAGAGAAACAAACTATTACGTTTAAAATATCCAAAGTTAATATCTTTCACCTCAGTGCTCAAACCATACATAAAAAGGTATAATTAATAATTATTCAGTAGCGGTTTATGTTACATTCGGTGAAGAAAATGTCGATTTTTCTGTTTTCATAATTCCAGGGAATTGTAGTCGCCATGTGGATGTCGTTTCTACTGTGGCAGCCGCCAGGTACGTTGATATCTTTTTTGTCACCTTTTTTTTTTTCTTTCTTTTCCTAGATGCTTCGTTAGTATCGGTTTTCCCGGCCAATTTCGCACTTTTGTCAGTCCAATTCCTTATTGCTGCATTCAATTTAGCAAAAATGTTCGGTATTTCAATTTGATGATCTCCTCATTCAAATTTTATTTTGGAGCATTCACATTACCTTTCATCTCATACTAATTAACACTTTTTTCAAGTGAAATTCGTAAAACCAGCACGATTTCGTTATTCGTTCATTCAATTTAGAATTAGATATGGTCACGTGATCACGCATATGCTGCGCTCGTTCATTCGAATTCATTTTTGGGCATCCAATTTAACGTCTTTTGCGTTGAATTTAGCACACATGTTTTTGCTTTGGTTCTTTCCTTGTGGTTTTTTTTTAACATAGCTATTATTTTGCAAGCATCGTTACATTTCATGTTTTCATAATTGCTTTAGAGATTTTGGCAACAGTTTTTTTTTTAAAAATCAATGTGCTTATTAAGTCTTCCAGTCCGAAGATAGTGCATATGGCCACAATTTATCTGGCCGAGTGTGTCGGCCAGTTCTAGGAAGTGAAGCTTCGATGATCATCACATGTTCTTATGATTCTTTCTTTGTCTTCTTGAGAACCTGTGCTGTCATGATTGTAGTATTGGTATTTGTAGGCCTATGATGACATGCATGAATGAAAAGGGGCGAAGGTCGGATACAGACCAACAAACTCGAGTGATATGGGGTAAAAAAAAAGATAATTTTACTGCTTAACAGTGTGCGGATGAAACAAAAAGTCACATAGAAATGAAGAGTTTGTTCGCAAAAACCGATAAGTCCATATTTGCCAAATGGAGATATTGCGATTAAAGATCAAGAAAAAATAAATAGAATGATAAGAAAATTTTTGCTTCTTTTGACCATAACTTCACAAATGTACTTTTATATGTAGTGACCAATATATTATTTAAAAGGAATTATTTTGTACTTTATGACAGAGACCGTACTTCAAAATCTTCAAAAATGGACTTATCGGTGTTTCCGAACAAACTCGTCAAATACACGTTTAAATGTTTTCATCTTTTCGAAAGAGAAATAACATGATGTTAATTTGAATGAAAATGTTTGGAATTTGACTGCCCATTTGCGAAATTGAATGACTCAAATACCATTTTCGACGAGTGGTGGCGAATTTCAATGAACGTATAGGGTGCCAGCCAATTTTAATGCCTTATTTTACGCATTCAAAAGCCACATGTGCAAATTTCGTTGAACGAAGTGCTAAATTGAACGCACAAATTGCAATTTTGAATGACAGACTGTGCGATAACGAGTGGTTTTTGCTAAATTGAACGATCCTTCTATCAAATTGGTCACATCACGGCTTTCCTGAAATCAAAGAAGAATGTACACATTAACAGTGAAAGAGATATTGGAAAACTTGATTAAGAACTCAATAGCAGTAGTTTGATATGTTAGACTGTTTCCATAAAAATGAACCATAAATACCCGTGCATATATTGTGCAAAATCTATTAAGAGGAATAAAAAAAAGCTATACTATGTACCAACTGTGATAAATGGGCGCATGATTAATGTGGTGAAGTCTCCGATTAAATGTTTCATTCAAACGTTAACTGGACTTCCTGGAAATGTATAATATCCAAACTGCCATTTCACTCCGAAGAATCGGTAAATAATGATGAGTTTGATGGCAATGTATGTATAAATTCACAAACTGAAATAGCCGAGGATAGATCAGCAACTGTTCACTTCCCTAAACAAAAGGGATTAAAAATAGCCCATCTCAATGTACGTAGTATCCGTATTGAGTTTGACGAATTACGCATTTTCCTGAAAAACAATCCATATGATATATCTACGATGTCAGAGACATGGCTGACAGCAGATTATTCCTCTGCTTCTCTTGTTGTTGATGGATACCATCTGGAAAGATATGATTGTGTAGAAGGAACGGGAGGCCGAGTTGGTGTTTTCATAAGTGCCGCCATCACATATAAAAGAAGGACAGATTTGGAAAAAGATTCATTAGAACTAATGTGATTAGAAATCAAAATACCAAACAGTAAGTCATATTTTGTGGGAAATAGTATATCGCCCACCGATCTGAAACATTAGGTGATCTTTTTTTCAGGTGTATACTCCATGGCCATATCTGACCACTCTTTGATTTATGTTATTTTGAAAGAGTGTACGCCTAAGTCAATTCCAAAAATTTAATTTATGAGGTCATTCCGTCAATACAGAGAGGAAGATTTCTTTACTGATATAGAAAATGAACAATGGCACTTTTTGGAGTCTGAAACAGATATTGAAAGTTTATTTGGGTGAGTTTAAAGATTTTTTTTTTTTTTTTGCTTATTTGTGATAAACATGCACCTTATATAAGTGTAAGACAAAAATTAAATCCGGCTCCTTGGATAAATGATGAGTATTACTTTTATTGATTGCACGTCAACGTAATTATGTTGAATCAAAATTTAATAAGATAAGATAAGAAATATTACGGAATGAATATAAAAAGTTACGTAACAACGTTAATAATATGAATAAAAAATTAAAGAGAGAATATTAAAGTATTTTTTTTCAAAAAATTGGAAAGAATAATTTTAAAGCCAAGTGGAAAACGGTAAAAGCGTTATAATTGGCCCGTGAGAAGGAAAGTAATATATTGAAATGAGAAACTGATGATGAAATAATAGAAGATAGATATGAAGTAGGTAAAGTTTTTGATTTATATTTTGTGTTTGTGATAAACTGCTGGAAAAGATAAGATTTTGATGAATGATAGAACTGTGGTTCCGCTGAAAGTAACGAAACAGATGTTTGAATTTAAAGAAATTGCTGAAAATTTTGTTCAGAGGGAACTTGAATCACTTGAGCAAAATAAAGCCTATGGTATCGATGGAATGCACCCAAGACTGCTCAAAGCAGCCGCTATAGTGATTGCTAAACCTTTAGCTTTTATTTTTAATTATTTTTTGCAAAGTGGAAAATTACCAGCTGATTTTAAAATAGCGAAAATTATTCCTATACATAAAAACGGCACTAAAACAGATCCTGCTAATTACCGGCCCATTTAGGTTTTGTCTACTGTAAGCAAGGTATTTGAAAAAGGAATTCACAGTCAGCTTTATAATTATTTGAAAGAACACAATTTGCTAGCACAATGTCAGTCAGGTTTGCGACCACTGCACGCAACGCACACAAGTCTCCTCGATGTTACCAAGTATTTACTCGCGAATATGAGTTCAGGCTATATGACAGGTGCCATATTTCTAGACCTTCGCAAGGCATTTGATGTTATTTCACGTGATAAACTTTTGGAGAAACTTTAACGATTTGGTGTAACCGGAAAAGAGTATTTAATTGTGGTTTCAAGTTTCAAGTTTATTTCATATTTCATATTTCCACTTTCTCAGTGATGAGGTTACAAAATGATTGACAATAAAACAAAAGTACAAAATATATACAACCATATCTTATGTTTGAAAAAAAAAAAAAACATTCAACACAAATATAAATGGTCACTATCATCTGAGGATATCACAAATCAATGTCAGAAATATGACGGGGCCTACATGGTTTCACTCATATATAACAGAAAGAAAACAGTGTTATTAATAGACGGCTAAATTAGTGACTCCCTGACAATGAAGTCAGGTGTGCCAAAGGGATCTACCTTAGGGCCTTTGTTGTTCACAATGTTTAATCAATGATCTTTGCTATGTCCAATTTTCTTCATCCACCAAGCTATCATTGTATGCTGATGACACGGTTATGTTCAACAGGGGAAAGTCATAACCAAAAATAGAATCTTCGTTACAAAACCAAATTAATTGTATTGTTAACTGGATGTATGCTAATGATATGTTTATTAATGTTGGTAAAACAAAGGTTATGCTGTTTGGGTCAAGAAATAAAGAAAGAAATAAACAACTTAACGTTATTTGTGAAAATGAGATTCTGGAAACGGTTGTAACCATGAAGTATTCAGGTGTAATTTTAGACTCTCAATTAAGTTGGTCTAGTCACGTGGATCACATTGTAAAAAAAAAAAGGTATCTAAAACATATGCATATTTCCTCAAAATTAAGCCTCATGTTAATCAGAAAACATTAATTGATTTGAATTTTTCTCTATTTGTCCCTTATCTGGATTACTGCTGTACGGTCTGGGGCAACAAGACAAAAACATTTACGCAAAGACTGCAGAGATTCCAGAATGAAGTTTGCCCGGCTGGCCTTAAATGCCGATAAATTTCCCTCTTCTTCTCCACTGCTGAAAACGCTTCGGTGGCAATCAATCAAATAAAGACTTAAATACCAGCAATGTATAATGGTTTACACGATTTTAAATGACAGAGTGCCGGCTTATCTAAAACCACTCATTGCCATTAGACCAGTGTACTACCACACAAGATACACAGTCAACAGCCCCCTCTTTGTGCCTGCCAGTACCACGGACAGAATACATGCGAACGTCCTTTTCTTACCAGGGAAGTGCAATATTCAACACTTTACCAGTATTCTTACAAACTTACCCCTCTTTTGAAAGATTTAGAAAATTATGCCGTCAGTTGAGCTATACGTTTTGAATAAATACTTATTATGATACAATGGTTATTTATTGATTGTTTTCACATTTTTTAACTGTTCATATTGTTTTGAATTATCTTTCTTTTTGGTTCCACTAACCCCTTTTATGGTACTTAAAACTGAGTTTTTATTTTTGGTGTGTCATAACAGTAATTACACCGTTGTTGTTTTTTTTTTAGATAATACACTTTGTCTATAATGCTGAATTTAGTTTATATTTTATGTCAGTCTCCGTGATCTAGTATTTTTTTAAGCGTGTATTGTTTCGTGTATATGTGTTATACTTGTATGTGATTTTTTATGAAGTTTATTGTAATCCAGTGTTTTATCATGTATATGTACACGGGGCTCCCCAGGAAAGCAGTTGAGAAACTGAGGGGACTACCCTGTCTAAATATGACGGAATAGATAAATAAATAAATAAATAAATAAATAAATAAATAAATAAATAAATAAATAAATAAATAAGTAAATAAACAAATGGATTGACAGAAGTGCGAAATGGGCCGGTAAAACCTATATTAACTGATCACTTGTTGACGAAAGAATTATCTATCTATTTATGCATTTATGTGAAAATCTGATCATGGCCGGCGGAACCGTGGGGGGGGGGGGGGATACATTAAAGGTGTAACCATTTTGCCCCCCACCCCCACCACTTTTTTTTAACCCTTTAAGTGCGTAAGTGGCACTACAAAGAAATTCTTTGAATCTAACTTTGTTGATATTTACCATATAGGATTTCATCTCTATTTCAATCAATCGTTTTTCGAAATGCCACTTGACATGATTTTGTTCATTGACCATAAATTCACTTCTTGGTTAACTTTCTCGGGTTATGTTATGTTATACAGTGCTCTCCCGTTATAACACTAAAAACACTGCTATGATAACATTCAAGTTACAACGATGTAAATATTCAGGCCCTCACATTATTCTCCTTGTTTTTGTGTTGTTGTTGTTGTTATTATTGTTGTTGTTGTTGTTGTTGTTGTTGTTGTTGTTGTTGTTGTTGTTGTTGGTTTGGGTTTACTAATCTTATGCGATTGTAACAAAATTTCGATAGGCGTCTGCAGCAAAAGAAAAATACCTGTCCCTAACAATTCGTTACAACGAGAGTCCATTAAAGTTGAAAGTCTGCGCTCTTATGGGCGTTTCCCTCAATGTTTTACTGGACGACAAACTGCATCTGAAACTTGTTCGAAATTTAGAACTTGGAAGAGACAGGAGGAGATTTAAGAATCTTTGTCCTATGTGTTGTCTTTGGACAGAACCTATTCCTTACCTACCACAAAATGACATGTATCGAGTCCTGCCGCCGCTGCGAAGGAATCTGCCAATCGTTAAAAGAAAAAAAAATCGTGGATTGAACGGATCGCCTAATCTGTCAGACTTTTTGTACAAACATTCGGTCAAGTTTTATGTCATGTTTTCTCTTATATAGATGGTATCCTTATCCGTAACGAAACACAGCAACAATCATTTGAAAGAGCTGATTTAAAAAAAAAGATTATCATCCCTCTCTTACATAACAGGGTTCTTAACACACAAGAGATTCTGAGAGAATGTATCAAATTATCGGCAATCTGAGTTTGGACATTCACTCTATGATGCTGCCAACAACCTTGAGATGTAAGCCTGAACATTTCAGTATGAAACGTGAAGGCATTCCTACAAAAGACATGACGCATGATGCTACCGCCATGCACCCATTGTATTATAACAACAATAGCAACAGAACAACAAAATAAATCTAACCAGTAATGGCCAGAGCTCTCTTAAACTATGCTGTTCTGACAAGCTCTTTTATTGTTTGCTGATAACATTTTCTCCAGAGTCTTCCTTCCATTATAGCAAATCTCAAAACAATGCCATGATAGTTCACCAGTCCTGTCGTGTTCACAACAATAATCAGTTGCTAAAGAAGGGAGGACAGAGGTGGGCTACAGGGCTTTAAAAAAAAGGACAAACAGCAAATATGCAAGTCACCCCTCCCTCTTGTTTTGAAAAATGTCCATTTGCTGCAAGTATTTATGGAGCAGGTGGGCACTTTTTCTATGCAGTGGGGCACGCTCTACCTACAAACAAAATAACCCTTACTCTTATACTGTGAATTGAAACAGTTTGAAATTTATTTTTCTTCTCGTATTTTTTTTTCATTAGATTTGATGTTTTAATTCGAATGACTAAAATAAGCAATAAACTGCAATCTACTCATAGTGAAGAAAAAATGCATACATCGATGATATTCTTATATACCACTTCTACATTCGTGTATCATTTTTGCATAGACGCCCTATGGACAAAAGCTTCCGTGTACATAAATCAGCTGTTAACAATAGTCCTGTTGTCATAACCTAGAGTTTACCTTTTATAGCTTCATTGTTCTAGGTATCATAAAAGAACGTGCCATGTCAAATCAGTATGTATATGTCAAACCTAAAATAATTCTTACAAATAATTTGCATTAAAGAAATCAACGAGTTACTCTGTTTAGTTGACACGGAAAAACATATTCGGATTGTTTTCTTAGGTCATTTTCAAGTCCACATTTTCAGTGGTAAAGGAATTTCTGTATTATCCTCCTTGTTTTCCTGACGTTGAAAGACCACGTTTGTTTCTATTAGTTAAAGTAGTGTTATCTACATTAATGTTTTAACCATCTTATCATACCAAGTATTGTCACCATTTTTGCACTTTTGAAAAATCTAAATAGGAGATACGTGTGTAAAATTGTGGCATAATACATAAGACTCCTGACTCCTGGATCGAAGGACCGAGTTCAAATCTCAAGGGCTAGGGAATAATACTGGCAGAGCCCTGTGGTGAATCAGTAGTGTCAACACTAAAAAACGTACCCTGGACAAGAAAATTACCGTATTATTATTATTATGACTATTACCATCATTACAATTATTATTATCATCATTAGTATCATATGAATTAATAATATTAATGTCATTATCATTATTATCATTATCATTATCATCATCATTATCATCACCATCACCATCATCATCATGATTATTATTATCATGATCTTCATCGCTTTCAAACAGGTTTGTCTTGTTTTCTCCGCCGTGGTATAGCATGGAATGTTATAGCTGCACTCAGCGTTCTTGTGCTTCATCCCACCGTCAGTTTTTCATCATGAGGAATAAATGTTGTTCCAATAAAGTCCTTTGTGACACTGTAGGTTCGGGTGTGGAATATAAAACAACCATACATGCATATTGTGTTTATTATCAACGACATTTATTGGGTTGGCATAATTGTGTGTCGATTTCTTAGGAAAATGGTCAGATGTTACGGTCATTTGAATGTATATTATGAGATTGCTAAGCTTATTTTCCTTTCGCCAGCTGCCTCAAACGATCCCGAGGTTTGCCCCCACCTCACCCAAGCATCATGCCCTTCAGTGCTGTCAGATGATGGTGCCGTTATCCAGTACATACCTAAACCCGTAAAGCCAGACACATACAGTTTACCACAGCTGCCGCCGGAAGTGAAGATCCCCGGAAACCTAAAAAGATACGTCTGCACAAGACCAGGTGCGTCGTGGATGCATCGCAACTTGACTATACGTAACATAGCTGGAGTCATGTCCAATGTTCAACTGTGTAATTTGGTACTTGATAGACACGCTGTGTAACTGTAACTACTTTTCAAGTAGATATCATGATTAATATGAACGTGTGATATAATTTGTTGCTACATGTATGGCAAAGATCAGTAATGTGGAAACGGTTGCTAGAAAATATGATTTCACAGAAAAGATAAGTATACTTTTCAACTGGCAAAAACTCATGTATACGATATTCAGCCAACGGCACAACGTGCACAACTGCAATTTTGCCATGTACAAAATTGTGTAACTTATTTACTGTAGTCCCTTAGCAGATAAATCAATGCTCTGAAAAGCCCCAAAAGTAATGTAGCAACGTAATCTTAATTCGTTATCACTTTCGCAGAAAATTCATATGCGTACACTTATGCATGATTTCTTCTTTTGTTCTGCTTTCATGAGAAACCGATCATGCATTCTCATGTGAAGCTTCTTTGTCATCATCCTCGTTCATTGTGATTTTTAATGAATTCTGAACAAAGTTCGTACTGTTCATCTTAATCACTCTGAACCCAGGAGGCCTATTACCAATCTATAACGCTCAATTGTAAACATCTAAAGACTATCTGGACGTCTTTTATTAAAGTAGTCCTTGTAAATTGAAGTAATGATAAATATGTTGATGTATTTATCTATTTTACACCCACGTATCTCTTGTGAAAACAGCCTGTCTGTCTGACCCGTGTCTTCATCAGTCCCAGTGTACTGAGACGGACGATGGCTTTAACTGCACGTGTCTCGATGGGTGGCAAGGCAAACGATGTGAAAAAGGTGGGAAACAGGATTTGTGTAGAGTACATGATGTCTTTGTCTTCAATTCAATCCAATTCAATTCATTTACGTTCATTCGTTGGATGTGTAGGCTTACTTGTTCCCTTTCCAGTTTTAAATGATTTTCTAAAGGGGTAGATTCCGTAATGCCGCGATACAGCAATCTTATAATATTCTTTTTAGATTATCCTGAAGTGTCGAAGACACAGGTGAATACTGTATTCATTGCTTCATTAGACTTTACGGTCATCCTAAATTCGTTTCAATGGTATCCTACATAAGTGGGATATTGCTTTTGTCTTCACGTCTGTGTAAAGATACTATTTCCAATTAATGGATTTCATTGGACTTCTTGGTCATTCCTCTCAGCTACTTTCATCGAAACTGTCAGAATCCTTGGAGGAAACAGCTGTGAAGGAAGAATCGTCTTTGCACCTCGTTACAGCCCAGAGAATTTTAGACTTATACACCAAAATGGGTGGACGGCAAATGCATCCCGTCTGGTCTGCCAGTACCTTGGATTCCAAGGAGCTTACGGAACACTAAATGGGAACCTCTACGGCGAATCGTCACAGGATGTGTACGCCAAAGTGGGTGTGGTCAGTTGCCCAACAAATGCGGCGAATATCACTGACTGTTGGGTAGACGAAGAGACAGATGATGACATGGATGCTACCATAGGCATTGCGTGTTGTTCGGGTGAGATATTTGATATCAATGTGAGATATGTTTGCGTGTTTAATTGTCTGTTCTCTTTTTCCATTTTTCAAGGTGTCTGAATAGCCCATATGCACTAAATGTGTAACTGGTCTTTCCGCTTGCGGTCCATTGACGTGGAGGGCCTACTACTTTACTTAATGTAAATATGAAATGAATGTGTGTGTACGATGTCTGTGTATGCATGTGCTTTTGTGTGTAAAGTTAGCCATGATGAATTACTAACGTAAAGATCAGTCATATCAAAACACATACATGTAGACGCATACACAAGTATTGTGTGTGGGTGTGTGTCTGTGTGTCTGTGTGTGTGAGTGAGTGTGAGTATTAATTTGTTCATTATTCCAACGACCTGTAACATTAAGACCTGATATAATGCTGTGCACTGCCACACCAACTCATGTCCCTCAGGGAGTCCCAGTATGTCTCCTGGAAGTCCTCTTGGTCTTGAAAGTGGCGTCATCCCAGGCTCCGTCATCAGCGCTTCATCCTGTTTAGTCTACCACCTTTGCACCCCGCAAGCTCGTCTTAACGGACCTGCCTCGTGGTGTTCCTCAGGGGTCGGCACAGATCAGTGGTTACAGGTTCAGTTCGAATGGAACTACCTGGTGTCTGGTATCATCACACAGGGAAGGAGAGACGTAGAACAGTATGTTACGTCATACAAGATGTCGTCCAGCGTAAACAACATAATTTGGACAGAATATGTGGATCCCTTCACAGGCAGCGTCAAAGTGAGTTTGATGCCTAGAAAAGCAAAATGAAATGTGACGCAAAATGCATAGTAAATATAACCAGAGTGCTCATAGAGGTTCAGAGTGTGACGTAGAATACCAGTAGAGATTCTTTCTTTGAGTAAAGCAAAATATTACTCTATAGTTGGATGAGCGTTCGTTTTATCACAATCAGTAGAATTTACCTTTGCTTGATAAGACTTTCCTAATGACTGTGATAAAACGAACGCTTATCCAATTGATTTTCTAATCAGATGAATCTTTTAGCGTGTTACTCTATAGTATATGGGCAAACATCATGCACAGACCATTTTGTTATGTAAAAGAATCTTTTAATCTGAAAATTATCATAAAATGTCCTATCTACAATAGCTCTATGACTACGTTTTGGACATTTTTGGTAGTATTATACAAAGTGCATAAGTAGGGATTATAATAATTATAATCATGGAGTTACTTTTGACATTTTTCAACTAACTATGGGACCTCAGGTTTATCAGAACGGTCTTTTGGGTGTGATTATCGACTTCATACCTAGAAGATGTCGCTGAAAGTTTGCTTGTTTCTCACAAAACAGTACTTTATTGTCAGCTATCCTCTTCTTAAACTCTCAAAATGCTAACTAGGAAATCAGAGTACCAAGTTAACTTGTTCTCACATCCCAGTGAAAGACAGAATTGTTGCAATTTAACATCACGATATGCATTTGACTTTTTTATATTTGGCACACTGTGACCAACACAATTATCAAACGAGCAAAACGATGTCGAACAATCCTTGCCAAGTTAGTAGAATCATATAATGATATCGTTGGTTGTGGTTGAAGTACCCTTTTTCAGTTTAAGGTAAGGCTATTATTGACATACGGTAAGAGCTGCAGATTTGTTCGTCTATGATAGTGATCTGCATATCTTTCTTGCCTTTGAAGGTATTTCCGGCTAATTATGATATGTCGAGTCAAGTAATGCACTACTTCAGGCAAGGCATGGTGGCGCGATTCATTCGGCTCCATCCACAAACTTACTACCGTCACATGTGTCTCAGACTGGAACTGATTGGCTATGGACCTTTGCAAGATACAATCGGTAGATATCCTTGCTTTGCTTTTGAGACATGGAAGCACACACAGACGAATATACGTGTGTTTGTGTGTGTGTGTGTATATATATATATATATATATATATATATACATAATAATAGTATATATATACATATATATATATATATATATATAGTATATACATAATACATATATATATATATTATATATATAACACACACACACATATATATATATATATATATATATATATATATATATATATACATATATTACAATGTATAGTAGGATGGAAGGCGTTGCTTTATTGGTGACTTAGATTGACAGTCTGTTTCGGCCGATATGCAACAAGAACACCATGAAAATAAGCTACAGCTGCATGGACAATATGCATGCTATAACAAAGGCACACAACAACAAAATAATCAACAGTCAAGAGCAAACCAGGGACTCCTGCAACTGCAGAAAGAAGGAGGATTGCCCGATCCCTGAGAAATGCACCACCAGAAACATCATATACGAAGCGAAAGTAACGATCCCAGACGACGAGAAAGTGTACATCGGCCTCACCTCAACCTCTTTGAAATCCAGATATGCTACATACAAGGCAAGCTTCACAAACAGGGAAAAACGAAAAAAAAAAATGCATCTGGGGACTGAAGGATGAAGGCGCTCCCTACTCCCTCATATGGAGGATCGTCAGGCACGCCCAACCGTACTCGCCCAAAACAAACCGGTGCAATCTGTGTCTATGGGAGAAATACCACATCACCACGGCCGAGAAACCAGCAATCCTGAACTCAAGAACAGAACTCATTTCAGCATGTAAACATAAGAAAACGTTTTCCCTTGCAGAGCTTGGTTAGCCCCACTGCGTCCATATGTAACCATTTAAGCCATAATTATTACCCCTGCCATACGTTAAGCCCAGCACTAGTGTCATTATCAACTTTATTGTGTTGTTAAGTAGCCACGTGCGTGTATCTTTTGTATCTTCTGTTCGCTTGCTTGAGTGCACCAGAGTTGTGTGTCTTTCACACACTGTACTTTAACAAGAAACTGATTAAGTTGCTGACGAGGCTTCGGCCGAAACAGACTGTCAAGCTAAGTCACCAATAAAGCAACGCTTTCCATCCTACTATACATTGTAATACATGGGCTCCTATTAGTTGAGCACTGTCAGCCATAATTCGCACTCTACATGTACTTACGAATATACAAATACACATACTTCCATGCAGTTTTTTGAATTGCCTGTCTGAAGACAGAAGATTCTAAATACAACTTACTCCATTTCCATTATGCACAGTATTTCTGTAATACTTTAGAACAAAACTCACACATAATATAATGTATATAGATGAGTTCCTGGGTGTCAGTTCAGCTGTGGTGTGTTTGCTTCTCTCTTTTTTTCTTTCTTGGTAATTTCATTTCATTTTTTTTTTATATTTCTCAATGAAAATACATGAAATATAGCAAAGCGAAATAATGTATTATATCAAGCTAGAATCCTCAATAGAATACTTGGGCCTATATAGAAAACATGATGGTCATCGTATCAAGATATGAATCTGTTTGTTTGTTTGTCGGTTGGTTACTATTGATTCTGCTTCCCTAGTCAAAGCAAAATAGAATTAAATCTTCGTTAAGCCGTGAGCAAAACATGACCAAAATAAAGATTAAAATAAATACTGTTCTTGGTGGTAACACATTTATGTGAACAATTATTGTTACATCTTTTCATTTATTCAGCCGCCATTAACCACGAGAGCGGGCTCTGTCCTCTCGATCGAGGTGTCAACCTCGGGGTCGAAGACGGTCGCATTCCTGATTCCAGCATGTCGTCTTCTTCTACGTACAGCGGCGGTACACTGGCGCAGCATGGCAGGCTGAACATAGAACCTGATTCGGAAGGCACCTCGGCAGCGTGGACACCACTTGATAACGATCAAGACGGGTGGCTTAAAGTAAGATCTGGTTCCTCCCTATACTTGCACGAAAAGTGTGATGTGGTTCTCTTACGTGCAAAGGGTATACGACTCTTTTATAAACTGAATAGCCGACTTTCAAGTCTTGCGTACTTGTGTGGGTTTATACATATACACTATATATATATATATATATATATAATCATAAGAAGAATGAGTCCCAAATACGCCATCTGTAGATCCAACCCGCCTCGGGCCTTCGTCAGTTTAGTGTACGCTACACTGACGAAGGCCCGAGGCGGGTTGAAGATTTTGAAGTTGAGAGATTGTATCTTCTGAGTAAAGCCCCAGTCACATAATGCTCTGCGTCCGGCGTTACGTCCAAAAAAGTCATTTTTCCCGCGGACCCCCGCGGATCCTTTGCCGTCACCAGAAATTTGTACAAAACATGCGGGCAAAAAATGCGGGCGATACGGACAGATTCGACCAGATGCGAATACTTGCGTCCACTTGCGGATATTCTTACGAATTGGCACATAATAGTTCTGAACACTTGCGGAGAGTTGCGCATTTTTTCGGATAGTTACGGATAGTTACAGATTGTTATGAATAATTACGGACAATTTGGTTTTCTCTTACGATCCCTGCTAAGTCAGTGTATTATGACAGCAAGATTATCACATTTTGGATACATTGTACACTGGGAAAACTGAAATTGAATTACGTACAAGTTGTGAAAAAATCGTAATCCTTTAATTTACTTTACAATAATAAAAGATATATGAAATTTTGAACTTGAAGTTTGAATTTTGTTTGTGCAACTCAAATATGAATAAACGTCATAAACGTAAAAAATGTATGTGACCGTGCATCACAAAACGAACAAAAAGTCGCACACACTGATTATGTGTGAGGACTGAAAATAGGTGAAATGGGTCAACCGAGCCGATCTTGACTTGGCTACCCTGGGCAAATAAGGCCTTATTATTATTATTATTATTATTATTATTATTATTATTATTATTATTATCATCATTAATTTCAGTTTAATCTGATAATCCCCTCATTGTTGTTACTCCGGTGGTTTCCATCCTGTTTTTTGTCCCATTCATTGCACAACCAGCACGGCTTGATAAAGATTAAGCGCTTGAATAGACACTGTACTTCAGAGCCTCTTTTCTCAGTTTACACTTTTTCTGAGTGTGTGCATTCTTTCCAATATTTAGATAGGTTAGGAGATTCCATTTGATTTGAGTAATACATCATTTTAAAGCTTAAAGTCTGCTCTTTCAGAACATGCTCCGACTAAAATTTCATGTGTGGCGACCTTTTGTGTGTTTTGTGGTGCAGGGTCACATATAACATCACTATACCACAAAGAAAATACAATATAGATCGAAAAGTTAAACATTAGCGTAAGAAAATATTACTTGCAGTCATGGAATAGACAAACTGTGGTTACGCTGTCGTTGTTCAGCGATATTCATGACTTACTGGGTTATGTTAAGGAGATATTTATGATAAAGCAATGCTTATTAAATTTACAGAAAAAAAGACATCAAAACCTTTAAACACCCCTCCCACACCCAAGTACAATATCAAGTCATCTCTTGAAGTAATGTATTTTCTGTTTGAATTTCTTGTATGCATGTCATTTTGTAATGCGCAGTAGAGTATATTATTATAGTAGCTGCGCAATATAGATGTCCTTTATTATTATTATTATTATTAGTAGTAGTAGTAGTAGTAGTAGTGGTAGTAGTAGTATTAGTATTATTAGTATTATTATTATTATTATTATTTAAAAAAAAATGTAATACACATTCGATGGAGCGTAAAGTGCATGAGTAAGACTATATAGAAATACCAAATTCGTTCTCATTTTATATAGTTGCCCTTGTCGCACACCTTCCCCGGCCAGAAAAGTTAATAAAATGCTGTCACCCCATCCCCTACGCAAAATATTGCTTTTTTCGAAAAATATACATTCGAAGAGTACAAGAAAAAAAGTTCAGCACCAAGAGTCAACCAATGTCATGAGTATACATTTTATATGGGTGCCACTTAAAATGACCATTAATTGTGGGAGAAATGTCATAATTTGTCCATGCAGTTCTGCCTCTCCTACGCTCCGACTGTGTTGTAGCATTCTAAGGCGCTGCAGCTTGGCAACAGGAGTAGTGTGCCTTCCCACGAGTCTCTGTGTTCCCATGCGAGTGGAAAACGCAAAACGTCGAAGGAAGTAATTGTCCGCAACATCCGCAGCTGTCCGTAAATATCCGTAAGCGGATAAAACTGTTGTAATACGTTAACTTCCGGTTAATTTCAGATACTTACGGTGGACGTAAGTGAACGCAAACGGACGGGAGGTAAATTTTTTTTGCGGATGGTTTGCGACCAAGCCACGGGTAGTTACGTTCAGTTACGGATAGTTACGTTTGGTTACGGTTACTTGCGTAAGTTTGCGTCCGTGGCGTCCCTCTGCGAAATTTTGAACATTTCAAAATTTCGCAGGTTCGGCGACGTCATTTTGCGTTTCTTTACGGATGAGTTACGGACAGTTACGTCTACATACGTCCCTGCGGATGCCTGCGTCCACACTGCGTCCCCCTGCGTCCACTCATTCGTATCTATCCGCGGCGGACGTAATCCATCGTAAAGCACTGTGTGACTGAGGCATAAGCGAACAATCCGCAACAGCCAAATTGCTTACCTAGAGTCACGAATATCAATTACGTTACTTTAATTCAAACGTCCATTTTTCAACGGTTAGAATTTAGAATAGCAGTACCTTAAACCTTTACATTACATATTACATCATAACAATTAAAACCATCTGAAATATCAAAATGTCAATAATCCTTTTGATATCATAGATAGACTGTTTGGTAATGAATAAGGCGTAACATGTGATTTCAGCCAATTTTAAATCCCTCTCCTAATATTGTTCGCCTGAACTGCACTATGTTATATCTGTATTTTTGCAAACAAAAAAAAAAATGATATTCCAGATTGACCTCGGGGAAGTGTTCATGGTCACGGGTGTTGTTACTCAAGGCAGATCAAATGGAGACCAATGGGCGACGTCTATGTCCATCTCTACGTCCCTGGATAACATCTACTGGGTTTTTACAATCGACCCGGTTTCCCGCGGACGCAAGGTAAAGTTCATGTTTTCGACCTGCACAACAGTTAAAAGATGACTTGTGATTATTTTACACCCACTATGTATAAAATCACTTAAAAGATGATAAACTATGATACGACATCAACCACTTTTTGATTTCTTTTTGGATACTAGATCTCAGCCATTTCGAAGCCGATTTTCATCAAGTGAACTTTTAATTCCTCTTGGAGTTATATGCTCTTTGATAATCTATATAACGGGTTTGTATATTATCTCAAAAAGAAAAAAAGTGTTAAAACCTGAATATCCATCTCAACCAAAAATCATATATCCATTTAAAGAACAGTGTCTCATCTCATTAAGCATGCGAAATGCACAAATGTGTCTCTCCTGCCTTTGGGTGCTAAATGTGAAGAGCTAAATCCCAAAACGAGGTTGCTCTGTTCTTATCTAACACAATGAAATAACTTGAGATACTTACATTCAAAGCTGCTAAAAAGACAAACAAAATCGAAAGAAAAATATGCGACATTTCCCGTAACTTCAAGGATATTCCTTGGTAACGGTGTATGTAATATGTGAGGTATATATCACTGGAAAAGTTTTTATCGAGCTCTATCTACCGGCTTTGCGATCAACACCAAACTCTTCATGTGCATTTCAGGTTTATACCTCAATATCCTCTGTGTTGCGTTCGACTGCTAAGCATTTTTGCTTTTCTTTTCATGCGTGCCATTGATGTTATCCCAGGTATATCCAGCTAATTATGACAGAAATACTCATGTGACTTCGCTACTACCTGAGCCGGTGAGGGCGCGCTACATCAGGATCCATCCAATCACGTTCAGGAAGCGTGCATCGATGAGAGTCGAAGTTCTGGGCCATGAACTTTGAGGGCTTCTTTAAAAGCCCCCTCACACCTGAGCGAATGTAGGGGGACGAAGGGGGACGAATGGGAAAAACGCACGAAATGTGTGCGAATTCAACGATTTCAAATAAACTGCTTTCAAATCATCCGCATATAAACTAAAGTCAAATATGATTAACGAACGGTAAGTGAAGAATAAGCATAACATGCGAAAGATAGCGATATTTCGGTTCACCTTTTTGAGTAAATTGCGGCCGAAGGCGAGCGAAGGGTTGATATGACCCGATAAGACGAACTAACAATGAAAATGGTTTGATATGGCGTGCGATTGGAAACGAAGACGAAAGAATAGATCAGGCGTTCTCGTACGTGTGTGTGTGCTCCTCGGGGAGTATAAAAGCGGTACGTCCAGATTTCAGTGCAGCCAAAGAAATCATCCGGTGATTACCTTTTAAAGGAAACTGAAGAATTTTCTATCATATCCAAATTAAAATGAAATGCGAGGAGAAGCAATATAAACAAAAGTTTCTCAAATTAGGAAAATCATAAATCATATTTTTTTTTAATGTGTCTCATGGATTCTTAAATTACGACATTAAAAGAATTAAATGAAGATATTCCGTTCATTTAATCTTCATTGTGCCCTTACTTCCTATGTCATTTGAAGTTTGAATTGACAGAAAAGTCTTATTTTCCCACTTTAGTTTTTTAACTTTGATTTTGTTTGAGGTTATAGAGACATACAGAGAACCAAAACTCATTTTTTGTTATTTCATTCATGTCTCCCATTCTGTTAAACTGGTCTTTTGTTATCACTATTATCTTGAAGGGCATTTCCAAATGAAAGACAACATGTAAATTTTTGCAATATTTGCTTTCGTACCTTGGAGGACAAAACCAAATGCGTTTCCTCATGCATAACGTTTCCCTTTATATTGACCTACTAGTTTCATAGCCAATTGAATTACCTCAATTTGGTATTATGTAATGTACATTGATTTTCATCAAAATCTTCTATGAAAAGTATGAACTCGAATAAGTGTTTCCTTTCTTTTTTTTTTAATGCTGAGTGTATATATATATATATATATATATATATATATATATATATATATATGGGTGAGAATTTTGAACGATGTACAATTGCCCATTTTCGCACCTTATGACATTCTTTCCCTTAGAACACGCCAGGATGATCTAAGAAACCAGATTTTTTCATGTCATCTCAAAGATTGGTAAATTTCCTTTCAGGAAATATATGGTTTGGTTGACTTTTGCCTGATATTTTTCATTTGACAAGGACTTAAAGCGTAAAAATACGGTAAAAACGCTATTTTCACAATAATTTTTGTTTTTCAAAGTAATGATGTGCATATTTAAGCATACGTGGCATCTAATATCTGACCATGTTCTGGATCTGACATATCATGGATATGAACCACAACATTATAAGAACTATATGAGCACGTATAAAATCACAGAGAACAATTGAAATATCAAAGTCCTAAACAGGCGAACGTCCGTGGTGCTTTTATTTCTATCGCTGCTGCAAATTCTACTTTGTTGTCCCAACTGTAATGTATACAAAAATTTGGTGTTCCACCTAATGAACATATCCTGCAAAAATTGTACGTCTGGTGGCTGTACATAGGACGTAATATTCTTTTATGCAAAATTATACTCAGTTTTCGTCACGGACGTGCTTCCGCTATTTTCTAATAAAGATCGTATCCCATTAAACGCTATTGGTGATATTGTTCTGAGTCGTAATCAACTAAGATCTAGCCACACGATAATATGTTTGTTTTGAGTTTCTGTCCTTCCTTTGTCAAATAGGAGCCGAAATTATATTTTTAGACGAACCTCCGAGAAAAAAAGAACGTCCGTGATGATTAAAACGTTTTCGAGTGGGACACCATCTTGCTTTGATGACGAAGGTGCATTTTACCTTTGGCTCTCTAGCCGAGGAGCTGTATGTTATTTTTGGAGCGGACTGAGGCTTGTCCGCAGTTTTTGGACCATGCAATTCACCGAAAACCAAGCAAATGATTAATATTTCCTCTGAAAATTCACCTCCTGATCCCCCTCTGAGCAATACATATGTTGTAAGGATGTCAAATTTCTTATAATTTGCATTGACAATACCTTTTCAAATTTTTGACAGAGTTAGGAAGGCTAGGTACTCTCTGCCGATTAGTTATCCGTCCGGGAACATGACCCTATCAGTAGAACGAACGTCCGTGACAATTCCAGCGAACGTCCGTGACGTATGCAATCCCTTCGATAGGGATAACTTGTCCCAAAAGTGTCCTGTATTCTTTAAAACTTTTAGCTCCAATAGTCACAAATAAAGTTTTACAAAGTAAACAATGAGTTTAGGGCAGTAGTTTCAGAATTTTTAAGGCGTTATGTGATCATGATGAAGAAACAGTTGAAAATTTACTCACAATTTTACGCTTGTTTTCCCTTTAATTATACAAAAACAGCTAAACACTGAAAACAAAGTTATAGGAAAATGGAATCTGTAATTTCTGTGCATTTAAATTTCTTTCTAATGAGGATCTGGAGACAATTTGTACTGTCACAGGTTCTGAAAGTTTCGCTCACGGACGTTCTGTCCGAGAAAGGAAATTGCTGATAATTACAAATATATCACTGCACATAAAGTTAATGTTAGTTGAAAATATTACCAAACCACAGAGCCACTCATACCCAAAAGTGAATAATGTTCAGCTCTCAATTTACTTGTAATAACAAAAGGAAAACGTTTTGGTCACGGATGTTCGTTGGTAGAATAAGTCAATGGATTACATAGTAGGAGAAAGAGGATCAGTGCCACTTTTTAGTGTGGTGACAGGTGCGCCAAGTGTTTATCTTTTGAGTATGGTAGCTGCCGTCTCAAACAGAACACATCCAGTTTTGGTCTCCATAACGGACGTTCGCTGTAATTGTCATGATATTAAATGCCTTAATTCATTCTTATTTTTCTCTTCATGACGATTTTTCTCTCATTCCCTCAATAGCCTGGACATGCTGCGACCAAACAGAAAACAGAAACAAAACAAAACAAACAAAAATAAATCCGAAAAGTGCTACGTAATCACATGCAGGATAATGACGGAAGAAGTCTGTAATGGGCATGTGTTGAATAAAAAAAGGAAAAGTTTCAAAAGGACGTGTAAGCAGTTGAATAAAAATGACTGAGAAACAGAGAATGGATCGAGCTCCAACACACAGAGAAAAGAATTGCCAGTGCACTCCCGTCGAACCAAATTCCTCTGGAGAAGTTTTTGTTTGTTTGTTTACGTTTTTTATTCATCGAAATGCCGTCACAAGCGAACAAAAATAATGCAGTTTACAATTATTGTCGGATGAAAACAAACAAATCCTCCGCTTATCATCACATGGTGTTGTTTTATACTCATCAATGAAAAGCAATGTTCATTTGTAATTCTTTCCAAGATTTTTTTTTTTCATTTTACATTTAAGAGACAGAGAGATCGTCAATTTGTTTGTGCTTTTGTGCTTACTTTGAAAACACATGTTAAAAAAAGTAATGATCAAGAATAGGCTTAAGGTTACACTTTGATACGTTCGCTCTTCCTAAGATTCGTTACTCCGATGTCCAAAGGTTTGTTATTCCGAAAATGAAAAAAAAAAAGTTTGTAGTTAATTAAGGAGGTTTGTTATTAAAAATTGTCTTATTCCGAAAGTTTGTTAGTTCGAAAAATAAATATTAATGATCATTATCTTTAGGTCCGTTCTTCTAAAAGTGGAAAGGGCCTGATATTCGTTTAGGTGAAAACGGTTATTATGAGGTTTTGAAATTTGGAGGATTTTAGTTGTTAACTTGTTTCTCCACATTTGGATAAGCGAACATGATTTTTCATGTTCCGATTAATAAACCTTTCGCTTAACCTTCGGAGATTCCTATCATTTATCTAATAAAAAAGCTTCATAATTATACGAACTCTATCAATTTTCGAATTGACAAACTGTATGAATAACGAGCCTCCGAAATGACGCGCTACAACATGTTTGTTATAACAAACCATATTGTATAATATCGAAGTCACAAACATCCATCCATGTAATATGGACTTACTGTGTCTTGTTATGACGAAACTTCGCAGTATCGAACCTATTATCATTTCTGACTAATATAATAATAAAAATTCTCCTCGGTAACTGTGTGTAACACAAGGAGCAAACATAGAGGGATTTCTTCCCAACGTATTCGTTTGTCCTCCCCAGCTAAACAACATATTTCTATAACGTAGCACATTTCTGTTGTCTTTTTATGTTAATTCTTTGTCATAATTTTAGCTGTGACCATGTTCGTTATAAGCAAATTTTGCATTGTAGACTTTAGATAACAAATTTAGGACCTGAATCTTTACTTCATGATAAAGAAATTTTGATAAATATATTCGTTCTCAAGGATGGACTACGTCACTGAGATTACACGTACGTTTGTACGTTCATTTATTAGAGATGGAAAAATTATTTTCTTTGATTCCTCAGTATGAGAAGATAAACAAGCTTATGTAATTGAGAATTTACAATATCTGTTCAGGATTTTGCAGAGGAGTTTGTTCTCGACATGAAATTGCTGTTTGTTGTAAGTAGAATGCGTGTCCAACTCAGGAGAGCTGCATCTTGTTTGTTCCGAACGTCCGTGAGCTACATGCGAACCTCCGTGATGAAAACTATGCTATGTTCGTTGGGTTATAGAGACTACCTAGATCAGATACATCTTAAAAAGGTATGTTATTATTTGGGAGTGGGGATTGATGTATGGGATAGTGAAATAAGAGGTCAAAATATTGAGTTTCTGTAAAATGCGCGTAAAGTGGAGAAAGTGTTTAGCGGAAGAGCAATATTTCAACAGAAACGACGAATTTAGTTAAATCATCAGTTGTCTACCATTACGTACAGGTTAAGAGTACAAGCTTAATATTCTGCAAGCACGTACACATGTCCCTTAAGATATTTTGTTAGGATTTTGAACTGAATCAGATCATTGCAAACTATATTAAATGGTATTCAAGTGTATGTGCTGTACTATTCCTCACGGACGTTCGCTGCTCTGGACATGGTAAACTTCAGCGGTGAATAAAAACTTGTTCCTCTGGGCAAATCCTAGTATATTGGGTTCATATTAAAGCTTGAGTTATACTCTTTCAGGTAAGATGAATAATTTGGATAATTTCCTACTTTATAAATTTTGCCTTGTTTTGGCTCAATTGTACATCGTTCAAAATTCTGACCCATATATATATATATATATATATATATATATATATATATATATACTCAGCAAAAAAAAAAGAAGGTAAACACTTTTTCAAGCTAATATTTCTCATGGATTATTTGGCTAATACAGTACTGGTGTTTTATGTACCATATTCAAGGTTATTTAAGTGGTTGTCAATCTGATGGATTAATACAAAGGGAAATTGTACGCATGAATGAACATTTTTTTTTCTTCCAAAGCACAAAAGTAAAACTTGCAAAAATGAACAAAGTTCATTTATATTGATTTGATTTGATTTGATTTGATTTGATTTGATTTGATTTGATCTGATATGATTTACTTTGATTTATTTCCACATTCAATCGGATACAAATTGAATACAAATTTCAAAAGTACAAAGACAAAGAATAACAAGTGCACTGAAATAAAACTCTATTAGAACACACATAGATACACATGAGTAATTGCATTGAGCAGTATACATTCACAGAAGCATAAAATGAGGCAGGCTGCATCTTCCATTTTTCTGAAGAAACTTTGAAACTTTCGGGTGGAATGTTGAGTAGCGTGGTGAGTGGCTAGTCACAGAGAGCAGCTCAGCATTCGCCAATTTTTTCGTCAGGTCATTCGCTCGTATTCGTATCACATCGCAATCCATAGTTTGTCATAGTATCTCTGAGACTTGCCTTCGTGTATGCATCGCTATTCAAATTTAGTAAAAGTCAATCTTGGTTTCCCTTCGCATAGAAGATGGCAATCGAAAATACGTTTGACATAGTATCTTCGTTTCTATGCGCAAGTCATATTTAGTCATCGTGTTTTGGTGTTGCTTCGTTTAGGGTCCTTTCGAGATCGGCCCACCTTGGCAAAAGCGCGATGAGGGACTATGCGTGACACTAGCACACGAACGATAAACGAACGATTACCGCAGACTAAATAAGAGATGCAAATGACAGACGATTTTTCAATTCGTCGGGAAATTTTACACATGTTCAAAAATCCCTGCTAATTTGAAAAATCGCAACTGTTAGTTCAGAAGGTGTACGAACCCAAACACAAAGGGTAAATATGTTGTATGATTTACTATCAATTACCATTGAAAACGATTTTTCCAAAAATGCCTTTCGCCAGCCATCGCAAGTCATATTTCAGACAATTCGCTCAGGTGTGAGGGGGCCTTAATCATGCAATAATGGTTTCGTACCAGAGCCGTATTGACTCGACGCGGTACCGCGAGCACGTATTGTACGAAATCATTAGGGCGGACTCACACTGTGCGATTTTTACTGCGATGCGCTGCGCTGCGACAATGTGCGATATCGCAGCCTGTTGCACTCTGTCGCAGGTGCTGCGATGTATACCGCACACTGTGCGATTTGTGGCCTACGATTTACACCGTGCGCATGCGTACATTGTACATTATGGCACCTGTTCATCATAAAGAACGGTCACCATGAATGAAGTCACGAAGTCACTCGTGACTGTTTTTTTTTTTTTTTTTTTTTTTTTTTTTTTTTTTTTTGACGTTGGTTTGAAAAGTACATGTATGTTCAAGCTTGTTTTTTTTTTCTTATTCTAAAGTAACTATAGAAATTAATAGATATGAATCGAATAACACAGTTTATTCTAAGAAATAAAGTTAATAACGATAGTAAAAAGAAATGCCATATTTTGGTATTACTTTGGATCACTGCCTGGATCAAAGTCCCCCCCACCCTTTTTTTTTTTTGGGGGGGGGGGAGGGTTACGTGGTTGTAGGATTCTTGATCATTGGAAATACACGTGTAGTCATTTACAGCATATTGCGCATGTCTATGTAATTATTACAATGGGTAGAATTCACAGTAAGGGTGAAAAAGTACTGCTTGGCGGAGGTCTGTATTCTCTGAGTGCTTGTCTAAGGCTTTGATAATGGAATTCTAACATTGTGGTTTCTCAAACACATAAAATATTGTGCTGACATATTTTTTTCTGGTTGGCCCTTGAAAAATTCACTATTGTTTTGTGTATGTAATTACCATCCAGATGTAAGGGAATCACACTTATTTACAATATATATTGATTCACAAATAAAAATGTGACAAGAATAAAGATAATGATATATTCAAGTCATTGAATTAAATCTAAAATTTAGACACATTGATCACGATTAAAGTCAATTCAATAGGTAATTTATTTCCATCATCAAAAAAGAAAAAGATAAGATGGTACAAAGCGGTTCAAGTTGTCGATTTGTCTTTCTATATCATGACTACAGCTGTATGCTTCAATTAGTTCAATACAATTGTACTGTCAAAAAAAGGCCAAAAAAAGGCAAAACTAGTAGGAAAAGCAATACCATAATTGTGCTGTACAATTCATATATACATACTGCAGTATGGATGTCATAGTTCTTAAAAGTATCACACAGTGACAAAAAAATCAACTTCCATTTCTTTTCCACATAAACAATGAATAAATTCAGTCAACTTGAACATCTACAAGAAGTTCAGCTCAACGAGTTACCATTACAATTTGCATGAGACAACTACCTATGCCACTACAATTTCCCAAATAATGTTGCAAAAACAAACAAACAAACAAACAAACCTCGGAGAGGAAATTGCTGCAATCTAACATACTCTACAAGCAATGTTTACAGTTAGACTTTGTGTACAAAGGTACATAAACACTTACTGTAAACATACAGTGTATTTTGAAAAATGCCAAATTGAAATGATCATACCAGCATCCGAAGGGGTGCTCTAAGATGCACTAAATGTGCTACTGGTCCCAATCCAGATTAATCAAACACTGATACACTGCAAAATACTGTGGCAAAGCAGTCATTTGAATTGAAATTCCAACTGTGTGTGAACCTTGTCAATTGTATACCTTAATAATGTAATATCATTACAGGAGATCTCATCTTCAACATTGTCCATTTTCTGTCCATCCCAGATTATGTTGGTGCCTACCTTAGGCATTCTTTGCAAGAAGAAGATGTGCTGGTTAAAATGTGCAGAAGAAAATGAAATAAAAGGTTCAAGGCTAGAGTACATGTAATTTTGGTTACACGTTTTACTTTCCAGAATTGACTTATAAGCAAGAAATATACAATTGTGTTACCAATAAATCAGGAAGATACAAATGAATGGACATTGAATTGCTTTGACTGATAAGGGAAAGTGGCAAATTGTAGCCTACAATGTAGCAAATACAACTATAACAATTTGCTGACTCAAACTCTCAGATGTTGAGTCCAGTAATAAATGTTATCCATCGATACAGATAGAGGTATGATAAAAAACAAGCAAACAAACACAATTTTGTGCAGAGGGGGGAGATCAGCAGTTAAAATATGTATCATTAAAATACCATGCAGCACTAAATACGGTAGCGTATATATGACTGCATAGGAAAAAATAGCTATCTCAGAACGCTGACTGCTGCATTCACATTGCTCTAAATTCAGAATTGCACAGTAACATGATTTCTTGTTTGCAGCTATAGTACAACTTATTGCAATGATACATGTGCCATTCTCCATTTTTCTAGCTCAAACATTTCTGGCAATACATGTATCATTGTCAGACTCACATTTCAATACGCTTAGACAAGGGCGATGAAAACACACTGTGCAATTCCATCATTGTGCAATGATTAAAGCCTTGTTGATGTAGACTGGCATTATTAGGGTGATTAATAAGTTTACAAAACTAAGTTGTTCAATGGTCAAGTTAAACTAATATTAGAAAACTTGCAATAAGCTCTCACTTCCACAAAGGCCTAAGGTGTTTTTACTCTGCGCAGTCCTGTGAGTGACGAAGAAATATGATGTCATGTCACTACCACTTTTGCAACAGTGCAAGTCATATACAACAACTTCAAGGTAAAACATCTCTTGAACTTCTGAAGTTTTCCATCGATTCAAAAGAAGTTTTGCTTACATGTTCAGCTCACTGCAAAGTGTGTTGCCGTGGTAACAGCACTAATTGCCCTCAAAATTATTTAACGGCTTTAAGAACAGCTTTCTTCCCCAGTTTTCGAGCCATTAAAACAATGTTTGGCACACATGTTGAAGTTAATGTAAAGTTGCACAAAAGATACATTTTTAAACAGTAGTGGAAAGAGTGTTGCTATTGTCTCTGAACATTGTAGTGGCCCTCACAAATCAAACAAAAAGCTTGTGGAATTTTTCCCTCTCCAGTTTTTCAGTGATACAAACAAAACATGGTACATTTTTGTTGTACATGATTTAAAGTTGCAGGATACATTTTAAAGAGAAAGGGAAAGTGCATTGTCGGAGTAACAGTGCATAATCGCCTTAAAATCATGACAAAACCTTGCACATTGAAATTCTTCAGCTGTTTGTTGGTATTTCAGGAAAAAAAAAGACTAACGGTGAGTGCATGTACTGTAAATTTGAGTTTTTCGAGAGTAGCTGTGTTTGTAGTTGGTGGGAAAACAGAAATCAAACCATTGTAAGTTAACATCAAATGCATGTAAAGTTCATGGAAACTTGCACTGGTCCAACATAAATGAAAGAAACAAGTCAATATGTCAGTTTCTTCAAGTTCCACCTTCCGGACTGCCTGCTGTAGTAGCTACCACTTTCCTGCTTTGAAAAGTCACATTTTGTTTCCAGTAAGTCCCAGAGAGACAGCAATGTCATCCCACATCGATCTTGCAGTTACAGGTGTAGGTGTTGAGGTGAACTACATGACAAGGGCTAAACAAACACAAAAAAGAGAGCAAAATGGAGAAAATAGGGGAAATATTAATTGTTACAAAAATGCATAAGGTTCCCTGTGAAGCAAATGTTTGTAGTTTAGGATGCCTCCAACTTTCCGCCCATTTGCTTACAGTGTTTACAGCACTTGAACTACACACATTAGCAACTGACAACCACAGTTGAGTTATCGAGTTGAGTTTTTATGAAGTTCCTCGACCATGGAATTGACTGTGGAATTTTATTTTCTTGAGAAAGTAAAAGAACAATGTGGCATGTTTTTATTTCATACTTAGAGAACTTACGCCCGAATAATCCTTTCGACAGTGATCATAGATCTGAACCCCCTGACAAAAAGAAGTATCCCTGGATGATAATTCTTTGAATAAAGTCTACTCAACAATGTTCTTTGAAGTATGTAAATCAAATTTGGGATTTTCAGGTACACCCCAAATACATAAATGTGTTGCACTTGTCTGTAGAGAGAAAAGAACAACAACAAGAAGCATGTTTCTGTTTTTCTTTCTCTATTTTAGAGGTAAACATTTTCCATTAGTGCATCAGCAGGGTACCTACTGCTGATAAAATCTTGGTTTCCTTTGCTTCTTGACTCCTCCTTATCTTCTTAGGTTTTACAGGTCCTGCTTCTCCTTCTCCTGCTCCTTATGTGTAGCATTTCAGCCTTTGACGCCTTGCTGGTAGAGTCTTTATCATCTTGTAATTCCTAGTAAATAGGAGAAAAAGAAAAAGAAAAAAAAAACACACAAACATGATTACATATTGTATTGAATTAGAATGATGAAGAGGGATGCATTCCCCCTATGTCTTACAATGGATTCATTCTTTCAAAGAAATGATGTTTTCATTTATTTCTGGAAATTACTTACAATTACTGTATTTGAAGTTCTATGAATAAACTATTCATCACTTTTAGGCTAGCATGAATGAAAGTTTTATTTTCTTCAAAATACTGTAAAAGACAATTAAATTACACTTTGCAACTGATTGACAAATTGCCCTACATCGACGTAAATAAGCACTGAATTGATCAGTGTTTTAGTAGTAGCCATGATAAAAATCATGGGCGTACATACTCGAGCAGGATTCGAACCTACGACCTCCTGATCACCGGACAGGCGTCATCTCCACTAGACCACCGAGCTTTCGCCCGACAGCAAGTGTTGGTTCTAATCCTTATAGCATGCAGCGGGTACTGCTTTGTTATTCAAATTTATGAAATTCTTCCGTCGAGATGTTTTCATTGCAACTGATTGACAAATTGCCCTACATCGACGTAAATAAGCACTGAATTGATCAGTGTTTTAGTAGTAGCCATGATAAAAATCATGGGCGTACATACTCGAGCAGGATTCGAACCTACGACCTCCTGATCACCGGACAGGCGTCATCTCCACTAGACCACCGAGCTTTCGCCCGACAGCAAGTGTTGGTTCTAATCCTTATAGCATGCAGCGGGTACTGCTTTGTTATTCAAATTTATGAAATTCTTCCGTCGAGATGTTTTCATTGCAACTGATTGACAAATTGCCCTACATCGACGTAAATAAGCACTGAATTGATCAGTGTTTTAGTAGTAGCCATGATAAAAATCATGGGCGTACATACTCGAGCAGGATTCGAACCTACGACCTCCTGATCACCGGACAGGCGTCATCTCCACTAGACCACCGAGCTTTCGCCCGACATCAAGTGTTGGTTCTAATCCTTATAGCATGCAGCGGGTACTGCTTTGTTATTCAAATTTATGAAATTCTTCCGTCGAGATGTTTTCATTGCAACTGATTGACAAATTGCCCTACATCGACGTAAATAAGCACTGAATTGATCAGTGTTTTAGTAGTAGCCATGATAAAAATCATGGGCGTACATACTCGAGCAGGATTCGAACCTACGACCTCCTGATCACCGGACAGGCGTCATCTCCACTAGACCACCGAGCTTTCGCCCGACAGCAAGTGTTGGTTCTAATCCTTATAGCATGCAGCGGGTACTGCTTTGTTATTCAAATTTATGAAATTCTTCCGTCGAGATGTTTTCATTGCAACTGATTGACAAATTGCCCTACATCGACGTAAATAAGCACTGAATTGATCAGTGTTTTAGTAGTAGCCATGATAAAAATCATGGGCGTACATGCTCGAGCAGGATTCGAACCTACGACCTCCTGATCACCGGACAGGCGTCATCTCCACTAGACCACCGAGCTTTCGCCCGACATCAAGTGTTGGTTCTAATCCTTATAGCATGCAGCGGGTACTGCTTTGTTATTCAAATTTATGAAATTCTTCCGTCGAGATGTTTTCATTGCAACTGATTGACAAATTGCCCTACATCGACGTAAATAAGCACTGAATTGATCAGTGTTTTAGTAGTAGCCATGATAAAAATCATGGGCGTACATACTCGAGCAGGATTCGAACCTACGACCTCCTGATCACCGGACAGGCGTCATCTCCACTAGACCACCGAGCTTTCGCCCGACAGCAAGTGTTGGTTCTAATCCTTATAGCATGCAGCGGGTACTGCTTTGTTATTTAAATTTATGAAATTCTTCCGTCGAGATGTTTTCATTGCAACTGATTGACAAATTGCCCTACATCGACGTAAATAAGCACTGAATTGATCAGTGTTTTAGTAGTAGCCATGATAAAAATCATGGGCGTACATACTCGAGCAGGATTCGAACCTACGACCTCCTGATCACCGGACAGGCGTCATCTCCACTAGACCACCGAGCTTTCGCCCGACAGCAAGTGTTGGTTCTAATCCTTATAGCATGCAGCGGGTACTGCTTTGTTATTCAAATTTATGAAATTCTTCCGTCGAGATGTTTTCATTGCAACCAACACTTGCTGTCGGGCGAAAGCTCGGTGGTCTAGTGGAGATGACGCCTGTCCGGTGATCAGGAGGTCGTAGGTTCGAATCCTGCTCGAGTATGTACGCCCATGATTTTTATCATGGCTACTACTAAAACACTGATCAATTCAGTGCTTATTTACGTCGATGTAGGGCAATTTGTCAATCAGTTGCAATGAAAACATCTCGACGGAAGAATTTCATAAATTTGAATAACAAAGCAGTACCCGCTGCATGCTATAAGGATTAGAACCAACACTTGCTGTCGGGCGAAAGCTCGGTGGTCTAGTGGAGATGACGCCTGTCCGGTGATCAGGAGGTCGTAGGTTCGAATCCTGCTCGAGTATGTACGCCCATGATTTTTATCATGGCTACTACTAAAACACTGATCAATTCAGTGCTTATTTACGTCGATGTAGGGCAATTTGTCAATCAGTTGCAATGAAAACATCTCGACGGAAGAATTTCATAAATTTGAATAACAAAGCAGTACCCGCTGCATGCTATAAGGATTAGAACCAACACTTGCTGTCGGGCGAAAGCTCGGTGGTCTAGTGGAGATGACGCCTGTCCGGTGATCAGGAGGTCGTAGGTTCGAATCCTGCTCGAGTATGTACGCCCATGATTTTTATCATGGCTACTACTAAAACACTGATCAATTCAGTGCTTATTTACGTCGATGTAGGGCAATTTGTCAATCAGTTGCAATGAAAACATCTCGACGGAAGAATTTCATAAATTTGAATAAATTACACTTTTTGAAATAATTTCTTTCTTGCTCTCAACGTAATGTTTTTTTTTTTTTTTTAATTGTCAAGCCACCATACAAAGAAAAAGAAACTGATGTATTCACACATGCAGTCACATAAACATTTTGGAAAGTATGAAAAAGTGTTTATTTTATCTTCTAACATATATACTGTACCTCAATCTCCCAAATTGGTTAGTGATCCTCTTGGCATGTTTGTCCTCAGAAATTGCAGGTAAGAGAGGGATTGATGTACTTCTGCAGAACAACCAGTTGCCAGCTGCTCCTTTTCTGCTCTTCCTTTTCAACATTGAGACAAGCCTCCAGTATGAATTCCTTAGAGATTTCATTTTTATTCAGACCTGTTTAGGTTGACACAAAGGGACAACTATTTTTAGGCATTTATGATAATTACAGTAGACTCTAGATTTACCATTTGGGTAAAAAGTTAACAAACACCATAGTGATAAACAAATTTATTCAACTATTCACCATTGTTGATCATTGGACATAGCAGAAGCACTTGGGCAATTCCGCAGTTAGGTGGACATGACATGGATAAAAGAAATGTGCCTCTTTATCTTACCCTTTGATCTAGGTATCAACTAATGCCATGGATGTTCACCAATCATTAGGGTCTTTCAAATTCAGTAGATTTTATTTTTCGTATTTATTGATTTTGCGAGATCTAAAACCATCATTTAAAATGTACATGTGGGACTGGGGACGCTGAAATTCACTTAAATGCAAATTACAGTGGGTTCCTTTGAAATTTTTTCCTCAAAGTTTTGCTAAAGGGTAAAAGATGAATACATTTAAATACTCCAGAAGTCATGTGACATTTTGTCAATTACAAAAGGGTGAAATGACCTGCGGAATTACTCCGGACAAATGTAACGTTACTAACCGTAACGTTACTAACCATGCTTTTGGGGGTCTAGCTAAAAAATTGTCGGTCAAACTGCTAAAAAAATTTGCATGAACATTTGTCATGATGCAATAATTGAAATTAATACAACACTTTGTTTGAAGTAACTTGAACTTTTGCACACTTTTTGTTACAAGACATTGATTTTTTTGTCATGTCCTTTTTTCGTAACGTTACTAACCAGCCCTTTAAGTTGCTATAGCAATTCTAATATTTCTTGGATTGTGTTCATTCTTTTCTGTATCATAAACCTGGGAAGGATGAACATGTTTTTGACATAATTTTGACTTGAAATGAATAAATGGTAATTTAGTGATAAAAACAAATATCTAAATTTGTTCAAATGTAACGTTACTAACCGCGGAATTGCCCACTTGCATGTAACCAGGGAGGAGAGACAAGAATACATCATAGAGGCCTCTACATAAGTGCTTTGTAAATTCATACATGTATATCATAATCATAATTATTTCATTCATTTACTAAGGTCTACGGGCTCGAAAGCTTAACTAAATTACACTATGCATTACATATAGTGTACCAGGTACTTTTAGTACAAGTATGTCAATATACATACATGTGTAACACATGACGCACACAGCATTGTTTCCTGCAGTCTGCAATTTTGGATAATTCATGATTGCCCTTGAATGATGTTTTACATTCTGCAATCAAACTGCAAGTACACGTACAACAGTTTGGGGCAGGGTCTTTGATGATTTCAGACTGAGAGTTCATTTTGATATACTTTGTTATGAAATTAAAGGGCAATTAAAGTTAACAAAGAGTATGACATGTACACCGGTACTGTACTGTATACTGGTGTAATAGCCTTACCAAGTGCTGTGCACAGCACGTTTGTGACTTGCTGAGGCAGCAACGACAAGGCTGTGTTTATTATCGACACAGATTAACAAATGACATACTGCCGGATAATCAAATACTTTGTGGCACTAGTCTGCAGCCCTGAGCATGAACATGTTACAGCCTCATACAGTAACAACTTTCAGTTTGGAGTGCATGATCGATCATCACATAAAAACTCGGACAAACATGGATAAAATGTTAATCAACTAGTAACCTACATGTAGAGAGGGTCACTTCAATGCATTGCATTTGTTTGGTGTGTGTGTGTGTGTGTGTTTCTAGACTACAATTTCTGTACAAATCTCCAAGAACAACTGATCAATCTAAGTTACCTCAGCTCCACTTAGGCCTTATTGTTAAAAATCTAGAGTGCTATACTCCTGGCTTAGTTAGGTAATTTCCATGAGACTAGACACTACGTCTACTCTAAAAAAAAAAGTTTGGGAACAGTTTGTTTATTTTTTGTCTAGGATCTGGATTCATACTGCTTGTAACTATAGCAATGGATCTCAATTACAGTGTACTGTGTAGGTCTAACTCCAACGGTTAGAGTTCTAATTCCTCTAACGTTTAATACAAAATAGGTATAAGCCTACGGTTCTAGCGTTAGACCACAGCCAAGGGCAGGAAAGGCTAGCACAGCTACTGACAATCTAGATCCAGTAGTAGGTGCCTAGGCCTAAGTAATAATCGACACTGTATTTCTGTAGCCATCACGACACTAGCTTAACCAGAGTAGGCCTACCGTATGATTTTGAAATCCATGAGCACATTTTGGCAAAAAAAAAAAAAAAAAAAAATGTAGACCCATCTAACGTTAGTACCCTTACGTTAGATCACCGTAAGGGACTATCAAACATCACTATCGTTTAATGTTGTAGAACGGGTCTAAAACTAAGATTAAGAAGAAGCCTGCTGACTGCGAGTAGTGCTAACGTTAGTGCATGCTACGACTGCTAGTGCTAGACTAATTAACTGTTAGATCTAGTGCTTAGGGTCTAGACAGACTAGTTTAGTTAATCTATTATATAAAGACTTTAATAAGAAAATGTAGATTTCTAGAAATCTTATCACTAATAGTATCAGTTAGGCCTACATCTTGATGGGCTAGACTTTCAATTATCAATATCCTTTCCTATCAACGTGTAAAAAATATCTGGATCTGTTTCTGTTTCTGTTCCGGTTCCGTCGGTATAGAGGTCTACTCAGAATTAACTGTAGGCCCCCTACTCCACCAACGTTTTGTAACTGTGTGTTAGTATGGTCGTGTGTGCAGGGCAGGAAGAATGTTTCACATTTGAAGCCTCTAGACTAGACTACTAAGTTAGGAGGGTAGCTAGTAGATCTCTAACTGTTGGTTACTCTTTTTCAACGTTATGTCGTTAGACAGAAACCACGTCTAACGTTAGGCCCTAAACGTTATGTGTTTACTGTAGTCTTACTGTTAGTGTTCACGTCCACGTCAGTCGATCCAGTAGCAGTGCAATACTAAGCCATTCTGGTCTATTCACCACTTACTTAGATCTAGGGCCTGTCCAGACCAGGGGCCTAGCCCTAGTAGTTTATACAACGTGTAGGCCTATGTCGATTTAATTCATAAAATTCGAATGGAACACGTATGTCAAACATAGATCTAGGGCAGACTAGGCCTAGAACCACTTCTAGGCCCACACACGTATTTAGGCCTAGCTAGATATGGGTCTAGTTTATAGCATACTCAATAGGGCCTAGGCTTTAATAAGTTTAAAGTCCAAGGCTATGCATACAGTACCGGTCCGGCGGTACGCAAACAAAATTTTAACCAACCCACAGACTGTTTAATCTGCCCTCGTTCAAACTCTATACATGGGACTACGTATGGACAAAACGGCTGCAATGGACGCGAGAAGCCCATATTCATGGTAGAATTACTCACGATTGCACTCTAAGTCGTTGTAAAACTCCCTCCCCATCTCATCTTCGTCATCATGTTGAGATAGATCAGTAAGCAATTGTGGAATAAAGGAAGCATATCCAGCCAAATCTTGATTAGTACTTCTTCTACCACCTTGCTTCACTGAAAGTTTTCGATCATCGTCGCAAGCGATTGTCGCAGAATTTTGAACATGTTCAAAGTTCTGCGATGGGGCTGCGATGGCTGCGATAGCCCCCAAATCGCCGGTTGTCGTATCGCAGACATCCTCACACTGTGCGATTTCTCGTCGTGCGACATCGCAAAGGGTAAATCGCAGTAAAAATCGCACAGTGTGAGTCCGCCTTAGTTGCATGATAACTGCGACCAGCAGCCCCATACGAATAGCTAAATGGGGCTGCGCATTGTAGCATTCAGGATCATGACAGACTAGTATCGCGGGTAAATATCAACTTAAAATCCAAAAATTTCTTCAATTTGAAGACTTACCAGTTAAGTTGAAGTATTGAAAACAGGCTTCGGGCAACGTTTGGTTCTGCCAATAGTCCCTTTCTGTTTGAATTGATGACTGAATGTGACTCGGTCGAGAGGACCTTGGGAGAGCTACACTGAATTGACGGCCAGCGCATGCGCTCACAGACTTCTTATCCGTTAATGGATTTGAAACGTGTGCGCATGTGATGTGTGCGCATGCGCTGGCCGTCAATTCAATGGGGCTGCTGGTCGCAGTTAATTGCATGATTACTAAGACATGAGAGCACTTTGGGGCGAGTAAGTCTCACAGTGTTAGTTACATGAAAGGTACTTTAACATGAAACACAAACTAAGACAAGGAAATTCAGGGAAACTTTTGAGGTACGAAAACTTTATAATTACTTTTATCTTTAAACCACAAAATTATAAGTATTAGATAAGTGCAGGTGACTCATACGAAATAGGGGCGTTTACAAATGTTGGAATCATCATCTAACTACAAAAATAATGAGAAAGTGTATTATATATAACAATGTATAAATATAAGTATATAAGTATATCGGAGGGGAAATCCCCTGTCCTTGCGAGGGCATCGTACGCAAGGAACGTATAGACTAGAAAAATATGTTTTACAAATATAGACCAATTGAGGTAGATGCCGGGAGCTGCAGCAGCGAGGGACTTCCAAAACCTGCTTGCTGCAGATTCCGGCACCTCGGCGAGGTGGAAAGTGGAGGCCTGGACGTGACGGCTGACCAGGCTCGGCTTGATCTCGCTGGGAACCGGAGAACGAAGTCCGCTGCGGGTGTCGTGTAGGATTTTGCTGGCGGATAGGAGAGAGTGAAAGTCCTTCCCCTGAGTACTGGGAAGGGCAAAACATGAATAAATAAAACATAAGTGAGATTAATCACAATTAGATAAGCATTAATGAGAAAAAAACATAATTGATAAGCAAATGTATGCCAACATGTATAGACAACTCACAAATATATGAAAATCTACGTTTGTAAATGGTGATGCATGCATTATAAAAAAAACTTCGCAAAAAGCATGCCACAACATGCCTATTGCGAAATTAAGTGAGAAAAAAAAAAAACATTATTGATAGGCAATGTGAGAAAAAAAAAACACTATTGATAGGCAAATAGAAGCCAACATATAGACAACTCACAAATATCCTGAAAAATCCACGTTTGCAAATTATAATGCATGCATTATGCAAAACGTTGCAAAATGCATGCCACAGCAAACAAAGTGAAAAAAAATATTATCAATAAGCAAATGTATGCCCACATATATAGACGATTCACAAATAGAAGGAATGTGCAATTTATTGATAAATCATCTGCCACTACATTGTATAGGCCTATGTACAATCCGATAGTTTAAGATATGCCAAATGATGCCCTTTTGCAGTTTGTTTGTGCTTTAGAAACATGTTTGGATAACACTTTTATGTGAAAATCAAGACAATCCTACTTCTCTTTCAAATTAATGAAATTTTTATCATTATTTTTCTTCTGGTTCTACTCCAAGGGTGGCCTTCTAGACGCCATTTAATCGTAACATCTTAACGTGTATAATGGGAGAATTGAAACAATTAAAGAAAGTTTAAACAAAAGGTTAATGAAAACTAGGGAAGAGGCATAATGAAAAGTATAAAACATCAACAATGTTTCATAACAATACACTTGTAATTTCTATACGTCGGATAAATATGACAATTTCACTGTATCAAACAAGATCAACCGTTCTCATTACCAAGTTTAGTTGACCTGTGACTCAATATTTAACCTTTGATAATTTACCTCCAACATTTTCACCATGACTATCTCATCCCAAACCTTTACAGCATGCTATTTGAGGTACAAAGTTGCAATGATATGAATAATAATCAAAAAATAAAATGGATCGAATTCTGTTAAATCAAATCAGTTTTAGGTTGAATCATGCCCTCGTTAGAGCTTCTAAATGCATGTCTCTCTCCTGCTATTTAGATTTCAGAATCGTAACTGGTGAGGATATAACAATTTATTTTCTGGTTTGGATCTTTTTATGAAGCATGGAATGAATAGTAAGCACAACGCTGTGTAACGCGCTGTTATGGTACTGCGATGACAATTTCCTGTCTGTTACTATTAAAAGTGTGCAGTGAATGAGTTTGTGCAGGTAGTAAGCATGCTATTTGAGCAATACAGTTGAAAAGTAGATGTTATAAAATGCTAGAAAAATGGATTTCATTTCGTGTAAGTACAAAAGTCTTAGGTGATACCATGTGCATGCTAGAATATCTAGAACATTTTTATTTTCTGAGGGCATGTAGGCATATATAAGATACTTCTGGAGAATATAACAATTTCTTCTCTGGTTTTAAACTCTGTGTACGCAGAGCATGTAACGAAGGAGTCAAAGTATAACGTTGGGACACAGTTGTCATGCTAACGTGATATTGCAGTGGTAATTCCCTGTCTATTTGTGTTTAGTGAATGAGTAATGTAGATTTTACAAGCTAATATTTTGATTGTGCGTGGTACTTGACAGCATGCTATTTCATAAAAATGTGCAATACGTAAATGTTGTTAAATCATAAAAATAGAATATATGGATTCGTGTAATTAAAGCATCTCCAGTGGTATAGCGTGCATGTTAGAACTTTCGAATGTATATTTTTATGTGAGTTGGCGCTGTAAGTATAAATAGTTTGGTAGTTTGTGCCTCGTGTCATGCGTGTTGAACTCATGGGCTTTGTTAGCCAGGGTGTTAGCCTAGTGTCGAACTCATGGGCTGTACCACTCGTGGGCTGAATGACTCATGGACCTTCCTTTATAATGGGGAACTCGTGTGTCTCATTTGTGTCGGTCGGTCTCGAACCCAATTTTACAAATTAGTTCAAGTGTGTTTGCTACATTTGACATGTTTGAGCAACAAACCTGCAATTTAAGCTGCAGTAGGTACATGTTATGGAATCACGAAAATTCGTGTAATAAAAAATCCATATCATCTTGTTGCGGGCATGTAAAGTTGCAGAATAGCTATTTGTGAAACACTCTCTAAGAATAACATACTAACATTTCTTCTGATCTTTAACTTTCTGTTATGTAATGTCATAATAGTTAACATAACGTTGTGACACCCGCTAATGTGGTATATATACTGTAATGACAATAATAACCTGTCTATTAATAAGTGTGCAGTGAATGAGTGAAGCAGATTTTACGAGGAGTATTACTGTTAATTGCATCTGCTGCTTGACAACATGCTGTCTGATAGAGTAAGAAAGTTTCCATAGATAATAAATAACGTGGACTAAAAATGTCGCATCTTAAAAAGAGTTTTAATTGGTATAATGTCGAGTATATGTTGGAATACATTGATTTCGTAATTTGTTTGTCTCCGGGTTTGTATGTAGGTTAAAAGAATATGGCGTCAAATACGTTACAATATGAATCTGACCCAGAAACTGCCAAAATCATATTATTGGCGCATTTGTTATGACGAGGAGGACAACAAAGGCGAGACTGAATGAGCTGATGAGGTATTGCGGGATGATCGCGAAATGTTGCAGAATGGGTTCCATTAATACTGCTAGTTTGATTCCTGGAAAAAAAAAAATGGTGGTCTACAGGCACATCGTTTAGTGAATTGGAAATAGAAATGATGATAATTTTGGAGTGACTCGACGGTGATGTGTGTGTATGTGTGTGTGTGTGTGTGTGTGTGTGTGTGTGTGTGTGTGTGTGTGCGTGTGTGTGTGTGTGTGTGTGTGTGCGTGACAAAGCATGTGAGTATAGGATGCTGTATGTGTGACATCGCCTGTCTTTTTCATTCCTATTCCACATTCTTTGGCCTTTTATTTTCTCCGCATCATGACAATTTACAATCATTTTATGTATAAGCAAGGCAACAGAAGCAAATGATGACTTCTGACCGCTCCCGATTGTGAAATGCAGGTTGCAATGGCAAATAAAAAAAGAATGGAGATACAGACAATATGACGTTTTCAATGACAGTTACCGTGTAGTGCATAGAGGCTTGTTTTTTGTTTTGTTTTTGTTTTTGCCACAATAATCATGATAACGAAACGCTCCATCAACTTCCATTTGTATGAGTGTATCGTTTGCTTTCTTTCTTTACTTCCTAATTTTTCTGTTCCTTTCCTTCCTCTTCCTGCTGTAAATCTTCACTCCTCCTTCTCTAAAAATCTCTCCTTTGCCACTGAGTTGTTATGCTGGTTAAAACAATACACCTCAACAAGTGTTGAAAAGAAGGGAAAATAATGGTCTTTTTGTCACATAGTTTCTTGCTCATTTAATCGCTCAAGCAAGGAAAAAAGGAGAAAGAAAAAAGAATGGTGATTTTCAGCAGGGTACATTCTACTTGATCTCATTTTCATTATCCTGTCAAGAACGGTGACATCTTCTCCCTTTTAGCTTAATTCCTTCAAACACAGGTCTAATCACGTCTTCAATGTGTAATTTCCATATACCTTTCAGGAAACAAGACTTGGTAGGACCTTGCGAATGCAAAAACATTTAGATACTGCCACGATAATCATCCCGCGGTTTTACGTTTTGCAGAGGGAAAGTACAATGTGAGTGTGTGTGTCACAGAATTTGCCCGATTTCCATCCTTCTATATGGAAATAAACGGAACAAAGAAATTTTCATAACCTCTGAGAACTGTTGGCAGGCTGTAACTCATACAAGACGAAACGGAGGAAACAATGTGCATTCAGATAACTCAAATATTTTAATTGTCTATAACTGACTATTGGTTTTACAGCAAATTATAAAAAGAGAAAAAAAATGAACATAAATTATTCCTGCTCAGTGGCTTTCTGGCTCTTAGGACTTGATTATGTTTAACTCAAATTTAATTCATTTCACCTCGAATGGCTGTCACGGGTGTACGTTGCGTGACGATGGCTTATGACGACGATGTATGACAATGACAATGCAGGTCGATGACGATGTCGGTCGACGACGGGGCCCCGTTACGCTGGTGCTGGTATGGACTGTCGCGTGGTCTGTCGTAGCAACTCTTCGCGATTGCCGTTCGCGTGGTCGCTCTCCCGACGGACGTCTTCGCGATGTCTCATCAACATCCAGGAATGAAGTTCAGTCGACAGTCTATGCTCCCTTACTGCCTCGGAGCTGGTCGACAGTCTACGATGCCTTTATGCACCTGCCTCTTGCAGTACCAGTGGGTCCTTGACCCTTCGGGAAACCCGGAAACCCTTCAAATATTATAAAAGTAATCACATTACTTCAAGCCAGAGCACTGAAGCACATTCATATTACATTCGCATCCTGACTGACGTTCAAATTACCTCATTATACAAATATATTCAGGCTCATGCAACTACACATAACAACCATTATATATTCTATATCACATATTAACTGAAACATTTAACAATAACCATTAGTCTATATCTACATCACATATTAACTGAAACCTTATCACAATTCACTCTCAATTCGGATATCAGTTACACAAACGAATTATGCCAATTGAGTACATAAACATTTCAGAATTAATGCACTTACCACTATCTGTGGGTATCTCTAGTTAATACTGACTGGGGTGGCGGCCCCTGTCACCGTTACCGAGTGGCCATTCTCATGCAATGTGTCACGGAGACGGCACCACAACGTGATGTCCCCTTCAAGGCCTTATGTCATACTGCCGCTCCTTGCCACACATAGCACTACCGTGGCTCTACCGAGAGCGGTCTGGAATTTCTTCTATTGAAATGTTAAACAGTTTGCATCAATTTACATGCTTAAGTGCTTATTTACAAATTCCATGCAAATTGACCTCAGTGGAGGAGAGCGTCTGTCACTCCACTCGTGACAGTGTGTATATAAAGTCGATGGAAACGGGAATGGGATAATTGTATTTCCTGAACAGTAAATACATCGTTCCACATATTACGCGATATTATTATATACCACTGATATATACCAAAATTATCTTAAATGAAAACAATCATTGTCTGTGCAAAGTACCCACCACTATTGTAAGCAATAAATAATGGTGGATCACTGCTCTTTTTTCTGATTCAGGCTCATGTAGAGGTAATGAAAATAAGTAGGCCTAGCTTGGTGTGCCTAGCTAAAGCACACAATCTCGTCGGGACAATGTACTTAGGAGAATGTCCTGAGAACGCAATACTTCCGACGTACCCTCATCCCGCGCTTTGAAGGTAGACCATGATTCGCATTTTTTTTTTTTTTTTTTTTGTCAGCCAACTGAAATCGTCTTATCTGAGCTTTTTGTCACACATTATGCACGGTAGAGGAAAAATTGACAATTTTGGCAGTCGTGTAGAACGTAAGCTTTGCCTTTAAAGAGCATACAATTGCCAATGAGTTTTATGCATGACATTAAGGAAGTAAATCACTCCTCGAGAGTAGAAGAGGACATTCGTGATTGAGCTGCCATTGTTATCCCATCGTTAGCCACATATTGCGTCTTAGCAGTTGTTGGTATCGGTTCGTTGCGGCGGAAGAGGACGGGTAAACGAGCAAGGAGGAGAAGGAGGTGGTGGGAGATGGTTTGCCAGGGCAGTTTCTTACGGGTAGGGACGTTGATGGAGAGACGTTTCGACTTAGCTGTAGGAGAGTTGAGGAAGAAGGGTTTTACTGGGGGTGGGGGAGTTCATGGTGACAATCTTAACAAGGGGGTTCACAGTGGTTGTGAACGAGGAAGCGTTTACTTCGGATTGGGGCGTTGATGTGAACAGTTTTGAAGGGAGTTGGGGCGTTGATCAGAGCAGGTGTTATTGCGGGGTTAGGGGCGTTGATGTGGAGCGTTTTTCTTGTAAATCTGAATGTTTTGATGAAATCTCTAGATTACTTAAATTCAGTACCTCCCTTACTCTCTAGATTATTAATATGAATATAGTCACTTCGAAAAGTGATGGCTCAAATGTTGCATTTAGGTGTGGGAGGGGTAAACAACCAATGCCTTAAAAAAAGGTCAACTGACAACAATGGAAAGTATAAGATTTACAACCGGTTGAAATATAAAGAGTGTACCAAACATACAGAACAGGTAGAAATCAACATCCAAACATTATGGACATCCTCACTCTCTATCGAATGTTCTCGATCGTCCCCTTCCCCCCCCCCCCTACTTTTACCCTCACTCCACTACACCAATTAGATAATGGGAAAGTCTCTTACAATGTATACGAAACCCGAATCATATAGTTAAAGACAGTAAGTCTTTTTTCATCTCTCGATCGTTTTGTTGTTCACACTCGGGCAGATTGACACGACCAACCAGTTTTGAATACAGTTTCATGCACTTTCTCATCCTTCATTTCGTTAGTTTTCTCTTTTCAGGTGATTTTTTTTTCAATGTCAGGACAAATTAATTCGGCCCAAATGTTGTACTGGAGAACAAGACACCCTGCTTTCCATCATGCCATACCTAAACAAGCCCATGGATCCTTTCTGGCGCTGGTATGGGCTCTCGCCTTGTATGTTGCGGAAGTACCATCGGCACAATGCACAGCTGCATTCGGTGAGTGCATGTAATTACTATATACCTCCATCAAACCGTAGAATAGGTTTCCTACAGGAATAATGTGTCTGTCTCTGCAGGGAAAATGCGCATCTATGTTGCTTGCATACAGAAAATGTAGTGTAAAATTATCTATTTACCTGAAGATCTAATTCAAACGCTGGGGGTTGGTTATAGTTAAAGCCTTGTAGGCTTTGATTGTCTGCGATGTCCTGTCAATTATGGCAAACTTCATCTCACAATAAAAAAAAAAGATGTCAACGATTGAAAAAAAAAATATTGCTCTCATATGAAATATAATATCACTTAAATAACGAATCACTCTATAAAGAGGTGAAAGACAATAAACATTTTCGCCAACAATGATACTTCTAAAGACAGTCTATATATCCCTGTCCTCTTCAAAATCTCACCAATTCTAATTTAAAGTAAAAACTTAAATAATGTAAAATCATGGTTTTTCCCTGACTTCATCTTATTCAAAAAGGAGAAAATTTGATAAACGTGTGTATTCAACCGACGGGGAGTCGATTACATCTCGAACTACCTGTTTTGGTTTGTTTGTTTGTGTGTGTGTGTGTGTGTGTGTGTGTGTGTGTGTGGTTTGTGTGTGTGTATTTGTGTAACTGGTAGCACTCCTCTTGAAAAATTAGCAAAACTTTTAAGCCCCGTAAATATTTCATGAATTCGAACCCTAATGAATGCTTCGTCGATCAAACTTAAGCTGAACAATACAGATGAATTTTCACTATGAATGCAGAAACTCAGAACAATGTTTGATAACCCAGTGAAAATTTTCTATCCTGTATAGCAGGCACAGATAGTGTATTTACGAAGATGTTGACAACACAATGTCGGGAAAATTTATATTCATTAACACTCATGAAGAGCTGTGCTGTAAGTCTCAGTTAAGCCAAGACAAAACGATCCCCCCCCCCCCATTTATTTTTGTTTATAATGTAAATTATTATTATTATTTTTTTAAGTTATTTCCCGAGTCGGCCTATTGTGATATTGGACTAACAAACCTGCCATGGCGTATATCTTTTAATAAAAGCAGTATTTCAACAAGGTTATGATGGCTTATATCAGAGGTTCCTTCTTTGGAAAAATGTTTGGGTCTTATTAAAATACAACACTCTTATCAGCATCCCTCCCAACGGTGTTCCTTGACACAATCCTATCTCAACCTACCATCTCCGACAGTTCTGCAACCCGCAGGTGAAAGGTCAACAAGACATGCAGAGACTCAAGCCTGCGTTAGATGAACATCCCTGCTGGAAAGAACACAGAGTCCCACAGTGTGAAATATCTTCACACTGTCACATTCAAATTCTAACATTGTGAACACACTGTCAATCATCAAGTCAGTGTGTGAAAGAGAACATTAACACTCTGTGAAAACCCCACTGCAGTGCAGTGGCGGATCCAGAGGGAGCGCAACCGGCGCAACCCCCCCCCCCCCCACCTGGATTTTTCGTTACATGCCCCAGCCATTGTGAATACATCTTCATATTGTTTAATTCGAGCATTAGTGCGTTAGTGCAGAGTGTGGGAACAAATTGTTAACAACGTGGGACACTGTGTTCTTTCCAATAGGCATCGCCGTCAACAGCTGATTGAAGACTATAGTTCTCCAGTTAGTTCATGAGAGCTTTCAAAACCGAGAGTGCAAATTCTTAACCCTTCTTGTGCTGTGAGTGCCAATTGTAACAGAAAACCTCATACCATTGTAAACACTGTCTAAAGTCCTTAGTACAGTCAGGGCAGCATATCGAACTCTGTTCGTAGCGGCACACGTTTAATTCAATGATGTGTAGCGCCGCAGCTATAACGGGCATAACTCAAACTTAAAGGGAAATACCCGGAAGTCCCTTTCGACTCTTGTCTAATGATGAACTGTGGAGGTCATTTTTTTTTTATCTCTAAATATTGATTTGTCAGTTGTCTGTTACGAAATCGTACACTATAATGTTTGTTCCATGAGATATGATTCATGCTCTGGATGTGTTACTGAGATAATCATGAAAGTTGATTCCAGTCTCACATTGGTTTGTGTGTGTGTGTGTGTGTGTGTGTGCTTTACTTCCTGCTGGAGTGGTATACGTGCCTGCCTTGAACAAGCCAGTTCACATTTCCAGCATTATGAACATCTTTTTAGCTTCTCAATGCTTGAATTGTACTTCCATGTCAGATATCCGACTTGTGGCGGGCGGCAAACCGAACGAAGGCCGGGTTGAGATCCGGAACTCCAGTGGATGGGAAACGTTCTGCGGGGCGGCTATGGACATGAAAACCGCGTCGGTTTTGTGCAGACAAGTCGGATATCCCGCAGTTGCGCGAGTTTTCAACACCAGCGGAGAGTTTGGAAGAGGGGAGGGGCAAATATTCCCCAATGAGCACATATCGTGCACTGGAGGTATGTTTATAAAGAGGCGCCATAAAGAAGTGTCGACTTCATCCAAATAAATTTTAGTATGAAACCTAATCACACTTGCTAATTACATGTCATATATAATACTTCTTGCAACTGGCTGTTAACTTGTTCTCGTAACCCGAATGACTGCAAGGAAAGGCACAAACAATACTGCATGAAATGGGAAATATCTGCTTGATGCGATTCCGTCTCCTGAAGACAAGACGTGAGATTTGACCATCTTACATTGGACTCCCATGAGAATCAAATCGACAATGCGTGATTTTGATGTATTAAAGTATTACTGATACCTTTGGTAAGCATTGTAATGCCAATGGAGACAAAACTGCTTTGTAAACTACTATGTATAATTCAAAGAATTAATGTGTGTATACATGTACAATTATGTTTATGTTTGACGATAATGTAGGAACCGATAACTCACGTCACACCAAATCAAAGTGCAGACTAAGTCATCCTTTGCCTTTAAGGAAACTAGTTCAAACCTTACTGGTCTTGTTGTGATGTGATTGAAACTGTTTCGCACACTCCGTCATACTGAAGCTTCCTCATTGAGCAGCCCCCCCCCCAAAAAAAAAAATAAATAAAAAAAATAAATAAATAAATAAATAAATAAATAAAAACAAATAGCATTATTGACGATATAAAAAACGCCTCTTTTAGGAGACGAAAAACCCCCTTGAAGTCTTTAGTTTGTTGACGACAAAATATATATTTTGTTTTTAATTTCTTCTTCTTCTGTTACGTGACTATTTCTAGTGGAGAGGAACCTTTCGGCTTGCTCGTTTGGACAAGAATTTCTACCTGAGTGCACTCATGACATGGACGCCGGAATCATATGCCAAGGTAGGGCGATTTTTGATTTACCAGTGGCGGATCCAGAGGGGGCGCGACCGGCGCACGCCCCCCCCCCCCCTCTTTACTTCTCGTCAAAAACAAAAGAAATAAAAAGAAAAGAATGAAATGAAACCCGGAAGTGCCACCAGAAATATTAGTCACGCCCCCCCCCCCCCTTACAGAATTCCTGGATCCGCCCCTGTTTTTGTCCAGTTTCTCAAAAGCTTTAACTTTATTGTGTCTAGGACTTTAAAGCGGATGAGTTAATTGAGCTGTTGGATACAACTGTTCAAATAAATGAAATTCTGTGCGTGGAGTTATTATTGCAACTGATTGACAAATTGCCCAACATCGACGTAAAAAAAAAGAAAAAAAAAACGAATCATATCAATGTTTAGTAGTCATGCATGATAGTTGCCATTTGAACCAGGATTCAAGAGGTCGTAGGATCCAATCCTGCCCGAATAGTTCTATGTATGACCATGGTTTTTATCATCGTGGTGACTACGAAACGCTGATCAATTCCATGCTTATTTACGTCGATGTGGGAAGGAGTCGCGTCAATCGGTCAATCAATATGTCAACTATAGTTGCTATATCAACTGTTATCAATGTAATATCAAAGGCCGATGACTGTCCTACGCAAGGTTTTGTATCAATGGATATGGTTAGGAATAAGACAAGGACATTCCACTTAACTCGGTACACGAAACCGGACCGGGAGTTGTTGGCGATACCTAGGATACGACTTTCAAAAAACTCATTAGTTTTTCATAGATTCTCGACGGTAATGGTTTACCGACGCGACTAGCCTCCCCGTTTGGACAATGGGAACAGCTGACAAGGAATGGCATGAAGTATAATCCTGCAGGATCGTAACTACATACATTACTATCTGTTAAAACATAAGTAGGCCTACTTCGACACTTTGAAAAGGGAGGCTGACATAATGCGAACTTGACCCTCCCCCTCCCCCTCCACACACACACACACAAGAAATAAATAATTATCGAGACGGGGACGTTTTATATACATTTCAGTTGTAATGTTCTTTACTGCCTGTATGGCGGTCTCATTTTGTTCCATTATTCTTACCGAGCAAAGGATGAGGATTCGTTTGTCGTCTGTGAAATCACTTTCTCCTCCAGAATCGATTCTACTTGAAAAAAGCAGGGACCTGGTCTGGTTTGTTTTCGTGCCTTTAAGCATTCCTACCTATAACATCATGACAATGCCATGAAAATAGCTTTATATGTTACTTAAGTATTATGTTTTCACCCCATTGGTATATTTGTTTGTTTGTTTGTTTGTTTGTTTGTTTGTTTGTTTGTTTGTTTGTTTGTTTGTTTGTTTTCTTATCATGAAGAACCAGGCTATGGTGGTTGCTACGTAGCGAACGATCAGTTTCCATCAGGCTTTCATTCTGAAGTCCGAAATATCACCAGCATAGATGATTGCCTGACTGTCTGTCGAAGAGATAGAGCGAATCAACACGCTGCTGTGTCGGGGGAGAGCTGTCTGTGCAGTCGCCATTATGAGTTGCCTGAGGATTATACTGCTGCAGCAGACGGCATATGCGACAGGCCGATAAGTTGTACTCAAAATGAACGCCAAATTTGTGGTGGTCCTTCTCAATACTCAGGTAGGGAACGGTATTTATGACAGCTGTATTTACCAATGTACCATTACAGATAAATCAAGAAACGAAAGGAAACGATAAATGCATAAAAATATATCCAATTTTCTTTCCTCTATTTCTCATTTATAAATAGGCCCCTGCACCACAAAACCAACAAAAAGTCGCCAGACATGGATTTTCAGTTATGGGGCAGATTCTTAAGGAGCAGACTCTAAGCTTTAAAATGATGTATAACTCAATTCAAATGAACCTACCTAAATATTGGAAAGAAAACACACACCCTGGAAAAGTGTTAACAGAGAAAAGAGGCTTTGAAGTACAGGGTCTATTCAAGCGCTTCATTTTTCCCAAGCCGTGGTAGCTGTGCAATGAAAGGGACAAAACACACGATGTTATCAACCCGAGCAACAACAATGAAGTAATTATCAGATTAAGCTGAAATTGATTATGTTTTATTAACACCCTCTGTCCATGATAAATGCCAACTTTCAAAGCAGTAGCTTTATCCTTTCAAAAGTTATTAGGCTTGAAAGTGAAGAGTGTGTAAAGAATTTCAAGAAATGAAAAGGGGACTCTAAGAAATACCTGATCATTCTAACCCCCCCCCCCCCATTAATCTGTCTATGATTAATGCCAACTTTAAAAGCAGTAGCTTTATCCTTTCAAAAGTTATTAGGCTTGAAAGTAAGGAGTATGTGAAGGATTTCAAGAAATGAAAAGGGGACTCTAGGAAATACCTGATCATTCTACCCCCTCCCATAAAAAAAAGATTGTAGAAAAACTGCTGAAAACACTCTTTCCATTCATGTTATGATCACAAACCAAAGAATAATGTTGAAGAAGGATAACTCTTTCAAAATATATGAAAAAGTTAAGATTGACTCAGTTGAACCACTTCACCTTTGTAGAGTCCTCATGTAAAATCAAGGGGGTGCAACTCTTTGTTCGTTTTGTGGTGCACGGTCACAAATGATATGTATTTCTGGTTATCACTGATATGATATGATAATATGAATAAAATATAAAACAATAATTACGCATATACATGATTATAATATATGAATATGAAATCATATATAGAATATAGGACCTAGGTATCATGATATATACTATATACATAAACATGTAGGCTTTTGTATATTTCATCAAATTCAATTCATTTTTTCAGCAAAAAAAAGTCATGGCAACAAAAGAAATGAATAATGCATTGTCACACACACACACACACACACAAATAATGGGAACTAAATAGCATATTATGAGCTTAAGATCTGCATAGAAATCTTAAGATAAATTGCCGAGGGGAAGCAGTAAAAAAAAGTGATAAATTTCTTTATAGTTTGGTCCAAACCTAGAATTATAAAGAATGATAAAGAACAAAACTTAAAAATCACAAATGAAAATATGGCATTCGAACAGAAAAAAGAAAACAAACAAACGCAAATTGTAGCCGAGACATTACAATATATGTATATATATATGTATATATATATATATATTATATATATATATATACTGTATAGTATTATATATAAATTATTACCATATTTGTTCAATTAATGTCTTTCAAATTTTTGATTATGCTGACGTTTTGGAGGAGAAAAAATTTTCCGGGATAGAATTCCATATCAGAGGTCCCTGAAATAAAATGGAGTTATTTAAAGGGACCTTCTAACTTAAGATATGTGAAAATTGAGTGGCAACACCTCTAGTTTTATATAAGAAATAGAATTTCGCTTAAAATATTTCACCAGAGAGGTAGGTACAATATCATTGCAACATAAGAACATAAATATTTGAGAAAAAATAAAACTCATAAAATCAATAAACATTCATGTAATTTAGAAAATACTAGACTGGAGTATTATGGGCTAAAAAAGCTTAGGGGTAAAAATGGGAAGTAAATTTTCTTTTAATCTGAAAAAGTCCTTCCAGATGGGTGATGCCTGCACTCCAAAAGTGACATAAGAGATAAAAGAAAGAGGTACAACTACATTGTAAACAATGTTAAAAATAACGGTAGTATGTTTAACTTATGAAGAATACCATTGATGGTTTGTCTTTTTCAATTTTATTGTTTATTTTTCCCGACATATTTGTTAATTCAAATTCAAATTCAAATTCAAATTCAATTTCAACTTTATTTTCACTTTCTTTTTCAGATCAGCACGTGTGATTTTAACAAATTTCATTTGTAGAGGGATCCAAATTGAATAAACTTACATTTGAACCTTCACCCCTCTGAATGATACCTTTTGTTTCATTTTTATTGGTTATTTTAAACACATTTTATATTCCTACTTATCGTTGATGTAATCATGACCTAGGCACATTTCTTTAATCTTTATTTAAATGATGATTTTTCTGATAGCCATCCACGTGATTTCAACTATTCAAAGTCTCAGAATCCTCGATTTCGTTTTAACTACCTTTTTTCAGTGTACAGTACATCCGTTGGTTTTTGCGAACCGGTGCATGCTCCGGGTAACGGTCTTATGGAGGGGGACGCATACTTCCGTTTCGGTGCGACTGTCACATTCAGCTGCAACTTCGGCCACGCGATGGTAGGAGATTCCGAGATCCAGTGCGTATTTCTGAGTGGAGGGTGGAGTGGCGTGGAGCAGTGAACCGCCAAAGTGTCGTCCAATTCGTAGGTGGCGCTTTATTGAAATTATCATACTTTGGGACATGTTGGGTAGGGCCGTTTTACAACCCAATAAAATGGCTGCAAGCTGATCACATCGAAGTCAATAGCCTTATATTCTTTCATATCATAATTGATGAGACACAAAACGCGAAATGTTTGCATTATAAGACCATTAGCAGACCAGTTCATATCATGTTCCCTAGGGTATCCTAATTTTAGGCATACTGTATCCTTGAAACTTAGTTTGTTTGTTTTTTTTTCCAAAAGATTTCCAAGGCTTACCCGAGGCTTGAAGTAATGTAACAAAAGACATCGCACGTAATATATTGAAATTCAGTGGGATTGTACAGGAGGGTATAACAGTTTGTTCCTGTCCTACAGTCCCAGAGAAGAAAAAGATTCAATAGTTTTGTATAAATTGTAATGATACCCGTACATGTATAAGGTTGACATACGTATGCAACTGTATTCTGCCTACTAGAGGTCATTAGTGATTTTCCGTTTCAATTCAAACGATTTTATTTGCATATAAAACGATACGGGGTAGTATGAGTAATAATTTAGAATCACGTAATCTTCAATAACACTAATCGAAAGAGACTACAGTATCGATTCAATGCGACTGGTACAACTCATTCATGATCTTTGATCTATGAAATGCATATTAATAGGTTAATGGGAAACCTCCGTGGTGATGTATGTTATCACTTCCCATACGATTTGCATGTGATTGAGATATCAGGGTTTTTTCAAATGCTTCAAAGGGTCATTACTTTCATATTCTTTGTCTGATTTATCTTATGCAATACCTGCCATAGCCAAGTAGTTGATGGGCGTGAAATTTAATTTGAATAGAAAAATATGAACCATAACATCAATTTGGAAGGACAGCGGCTCCCCTCCACCCCCCTTGAAAAAGTGGGAGAGCATTGCTTGATGTGAAACACTATAAAAGAGTCCCCAATGTACCGTTTTATTCTGTAATGTAATTAATATTAAGTTTAATCAATATATTCTGTATAATGTAACTTAACTCCATTCAACATCGTCTGAAATCATTTGTGTTTATTGCAGTGTGGCTGCGTATCCTTATCGACGGCGCCGCAGTGGTTGTTGTCTCGACAATTGTGATTCTGTTGTTCTGGTAAGTGTTGCTACACCAGGCAGTGGTTCTTCGTTCCTTTGTTCTTCTTGTTGGTTTTATATCTGTTTGTTCTTTTGTTTGTTGTTAAGTTTGTGTTTGCGTGTTTTTCTTTGTTATTGTTTGCTGAATGTTCAAGATCAGAGAAGGTAAGTAGATAGATTTTAGGACCGTTGGAGAGGAGGTCTTATTATACTGAACGAAATGTAAAACATGGACGTTAAAAGTAGTGCAAGGTATTCGGAACTAAAACATGCCATGGAAACAGATTTTACATCCATAATGCCACTATCGGCGTCAGAGCTCTCATATCAATACAGAATCAGTACACACGGAAGAGGATGTTTGCTTGGTTTGTGTGTCCCGGTATGTGTGCGTATGTGTGTGTGTGTGTGTGTGTGTGTGTGTGTACGTATGTGTAGTGATCTTTTTTGTGTGATTTTAGTAGCAAAGCTAGCAAATCCAATCCACTCCATCACGGAAACAAAAGTTCGTGATTTGCAGCAAGAAGTCATCTTTCCTGAGGTTTTTTTTTTTCCCGTCTCTATATCTCGCTATCTGTCTTTTAATAAGTTTTCTTTATTTTCTTATCCATCTATCTTTTTATATGTATCCACAATAGTGCATGTAGAAAATGCCGAAACAGTGACAAAGAAGACTTCAGGATGTTCGTGAGCTACCGAAATTTGGCCTCACCTGTCGGAACTGGTCATACGTTGGACAGGGAACAACGCCCTCCGGACAGTCCGTCCGCGGTCAGATTCTTCTTTAAACACGACTCCACCAAGTCCACGCAGTCGCAGGACGTGAGCAGCAAAGGTCTGCCCACTTCTCGCAATCGCGACTCTCCGCAAATGCACAATGGTCCTGCCGGGGCGGAGCGCGCTTCAGCTGGGACGAACATTCATGACCGACAAAAGCGTGGTCCTCCAACCCCGCCCCCAAAGCCTTCTCTGAAGATCCCCCTTGCCGCTATTAAACGCAGACTGGACAAAAGTATCAAGCAGGGAGAAACTGGCGGAGAGAGCAATGACAAAGTGAGCACCAGCCAATGGGAAGGAGATCAGTGCAAAGGCAACGCTCCTCTAAACAAGCCGCTGGACCAAAGGAGAAATGGTCCGGTCGTTCTGCCCCCGGAGACCTCCGTTAGGAAGTCTGCAAAGCTAATGCAGCGCTCTGAAGTTGAGCCCACCGAAATTAAATCCATGTCTGGCAGGGTAAGTGAACCAAAGTCCCCCGTCGGAGGCCCTGAGCAAAATCTGAGGACAGATCGGCGAGCGGTCAAATCCTGCGGAGTTCGTTTCGCCGAGAACCAGAGGACAGTTGTCGATGGTGGATCGGAAGTTCCACCTGTCATGAGGCAAGGAGGTACTGCCAGAAACAAAATAGAGGAGCGAAGAAGCCAGATTCATCCCCTTGAACACTGCGCAAATAGCGGTTCGGTTTCCCCATATGGTCGCAAAATTCGGCTCAAGTAATAACAACAAACTACTACCAACAAAAACCATGCAACATCACAAGAGCAGCAGCCGAGGAGAAGAACGAAGGGGAGCAACAATTGTGAGAAAGTTTAAGTATCTTCTGTCCCTCCGTGATGTCTTCAACCAAATCTAAATTGGAAAAATCGGTGTAGATCACCGATCCGGTAGAAAATTCGTAGTACAATATGTACCACCTAAAATACAACAGGGCCCTCCGCAATGATATCTTTAAAAAGAGTGAATCAATCTAAATACATACTCAGGGTATGAGACTATAACGCATTGCCCACATCTTACAGAAAACTCCATTCGATTTGCTTCAGTGGTCAAAGAGAAATTAGGAATTTTGTGGAGGATGTCGGGAATCTTTTCCTCCAAATTCTGTCTATTATTCACACACAGGAGCTTTGAATTGCTAAAATTGGAAGAATTAAGACTCGTGACATGCTTTACAACAATCCACATTTCTCTGTGACCGCTTAACCAAATTAAATGGGGATTTCTGCAAAATAGAGCTAAGATGTTATATTTCAAGACGCTGAAGTAGCGCTTAGACAGGTCGACCATATTGGGTGTTACCAATTCCAAAATCTGGTTGTAATTTTTTGGGCGACTTACTGCAGTAGGTCTCCAAAAAAAAGAAATGTGGATTGTTGTAAAGCATGTCATGAATCAGATTCTTCAAAGTTTAGCATTTCGATGATCTTGTGTGTGAATAATAGACAGAACTTGAAGGGAAGAGATTCCCGACATCCTCTACAAAAGTCCGTATTTCTCTTCGATCACTGAAGCAAATCGAGTGGGGTTTCCTGTAAGATGTGGGCAATGAGTTATAGTTTCATGCCCTGAATTTGTATTTAGATTGATGCAATATTCTTAAAGATATCATTGCGGAGGGCCCCGTTGTATTTTCTTTTTTTTGGGGGGGGGGGACATACGGTACTATAATTATTAACATCATATATTATTTGGATTTTTCATTATACTTCAAAATCTCTACACTTGCTTATAGCAAGCCTAGAAAAAAAGGGGATGGTTGCATTTTACTATCTGTTTTGTGCATGACGAAAGTCATTCCGTCTTAATCCATTTACGTTTTTATGTTTCAAGTGTCTTGACTGATGGCAAAATTAGAGGGTTAAAGCTGCAGCATGGCCATTGGTCTCTCACCAAATACTTCGCTCTTTTCTCTGAACACACCTACACAAACCAAGCGCTGTACACACGCACAAAAATATACGTAAAGCCTTATATTATATATCTTAATGAACCTATTAAATTCTTTGGTCTTTATATTGATTGTAAGTAAACATTCAAAGGCATTATTTACCATTTGCAGATGAAACAAAAAACCCAGCATTAGTGCTTTAAAATAGTTTTTTAAATATGAGTTAGGGATAGAAATAACCACTGTAAAAATTTGAATTGGTAAAATCGATGTTAAAGCACAAGTCAAGCTTCACATGCATGAGGATTGAGTGAAGGCAACAATATTGGTAGAACACATCGGTGAAAGTTTGGGGAAAATCCGGCAATCCGTTCAATAGTTATGATTTTTTTTAAATATCTGTGCTGTCACTGCTGGAGGAGAAGACTACTACAGTGCATGAAGTCACATGCGTATAATACAACGATATAAGGAATATAAAAAGAGAATTTCACAAAACTTGACTTGTTGAATAAAGCGCACATTTCTTCGACTTGTTACTGACTTATGTTAGGGGTAATATCATTCCCCCTGACTTCTGAAAGAGAGAAGTCGAGTGTTCTTTTATTATGTGAGAAAAGTGAGAATATCCTGAATTTTCTTTATACTTTCTTTATATAGTTGTACTCATATGATATCACAAGCTGTGGTAGTCTTCTCATCCAGCCGTGACTGAGCAGAAACTTCAAAAATTCATAACTTTTGAACGGATTGTCCGATTTTCCTCAATCTCTCATTGATGTGTTCTACTAACATTGCTGCATTCACTCAACCCACATGTCTATGAAGGTGAACTTGTCCTTTAAGTATTGTTAAGTATACAGAATGTGAACAATAGTTTTAATAAAAATGTTTCCAGACTAAACCGTATACAGTAATGGTTTATTGAGAAAAATACGGATATCTCCTTATATTTTAGGCCTTATCGCGAAAATATTACGATAAAATTTTGTGGTACAACAGACCTACACACATGCATTATATGCCATATCTTGAAATTTTTTTCAATCACTGTTCCCAAAAGTAAACTGGACCTTTAAGGATTATATTGATTTTTAAATTACTATGTTACGTATACTTGAAATGGAAGCAGTATTCCCTTAAGCACATTCTACATTCATCATTCATCATTCATTGTATTCTACTCTATTATTGCCTTATATAGGCTATGGAATTCTTGCATGGGAAATTTTTCACTATACTGATGCAGAAAAGAGCCATACGAATAATTAACTTTGCGACATTTCTGAAACATAATAATGCATTAGTCCCCCCCCCCCCCCCTTAGAACACTCAAGATCCAGGATCTTTATCATTTCACTATTGGATCATGTATGTATTATTTAAATACAGGTGCTTTCCTTGACGTGCTTTCGTCGATTTTTTTTTAAGAATACTGAAGTCCATTCGTACCCTACGAGACAAAAATATTCTTTTCATCTTTCTCCTGTACGGACTGTATCGGCTCTAAAAGCAATTACTACCCCTTGACCTACACTCTGCAATGGCCTGGATGAAGAAATATTTCAATCTTAATCTCTTGATTCATTTAGGCATAAACTTAACGTAAATTTTCTGAATTCATATCTATAGCGATTTCTTCTGCCTTTTTGCATGTATTCTGGACTTTCTATGTGCATATCTGACGTGTACCTTGCTCGGATGATCACGCCACTCTCGCGGACATTCTTTTCTCTTCTTTTCTTTTATATTCTCCAACGTCTGTATATCCATACTTCATAAATCTTCATTTCTTAATCGTTAATTTCATGAAATAATTCATCTCCTGGATAATTATCAGCATCTAAGAATCTACACCCTCCCTATAAACAATGTTTCGATGCAGATTCCTCATATTTTACATATTCAATTGTCTTAATTGCTGTATTCGACATTATTTCACCAAGTCAATCTTAGTTACATTTTTAATGGTTTATTTGTTGAAATGTGGAATATGGAAAAATAATAACCCAACAAATAATCAAATATACATACATATTCCATGTATATAGGCCTACATATTATTAAGTCTAAATATAAGACAAATGTATCATACAAACTTTACCTGGTCACCTTTGAAACGTACTACGTACTGACATATTCAGTGAAGGCACAGGATATTTAGTTTTCAAGACATAGTTATTAGATCATTTTGTTTGTTGTAGCACTTCCGTAACATATTTTGTTTAAAAAAAATTCACTTGAATATTCTGTATCTTACCTGCTATTCTTCATGCACACACACACACACACACACACACACACACACATACACCAGTCTCTGAGATATTATGGTTAACACTACCATGAAGTTAACGGCGGTATATTTTAGAAGGTTAAAGATTGATGTAAAATTGTGTTTAACAGTTGAACAAAAATAAATGCAGTAGCTCGTATTTGATCTCGTAGTGGTCTCTTTCATTATCGCTCAGTATCGAGTGTATTTCACTCATTCATTTCTTCAATCTTTTCGTGATGCATTGAAATGTCCACATTATTATGACCTATTATTAACATTCTGTAACCATTTCGTCCTGGAATGCAGGGATGATATATATATTCCGTGCATAGTTATCAAAGAGCTTTAATCACCGAAAATCAATATTTGACTGAAGTGTTTGTTATATGACATATATATATATATATATATATATATATATATATATATATATGAAGACTTTGATATCAAAACGGGTCTAGCACCATTTTATAACATTTTAGGGCAAGCTAATCATCAGATAGGGCAATATATGAACTTTCCAATGATACCTCACTTGTCGCATAACAAATCATATTCGAATTCGATTCGAAGTTTCCTATTTGTTCTTGTTTAACCTCTTTAATGTAATATATATACATATATATATATATATATATATATATATATATATATATATATACACTTGGTGATTCTATCCTTCTATGAAGAGTGCTCGATATCCTCAAAGGAAGAGCTTTAGACAGAAGTATTGGAACAAGTTCACTCGGTTGACAGCAGGTTCATCCGTATTTATTGCTACTCGGAATTTCATGTCACCTCCATGAGGCGCATGGGCGTCACCAGGGGGGGGGGGGGGGGGGGTGCGTTGGGTGCGAACGCACCCCCCTTCAGATCCTTAAAAAAAAAAAAAAAAAAAAAAAAAAAAAAAAAAAAAAAAAAATCAGTCTGCGAGCGACCTCAACGCCGGACGCTAAATAATTATTCTTTTCTATCTTTTTTTTTTTTTTTTTTTTTTTTTTTTTTTTTTTTTTTTTTTTTTTTTTTTTACACCAGGGCCTAAAAAAAAAAAAAAATAAAAAGAAATCGTCGGCAAAAACAATTCGCACCCCTGGTTCTGGCAGCACTGATTTTATACATATCTGCTAGTATTCTACAGTGTTTACTACTTATCGACCGTACTGTACATCCGTACGATACGGAGCACTTATACACGTTTGCATGTACGTGTGCTACTTACAAGTATGTAGGGTCTATGTACGTTACTTCTGACCAATCCATATTGCCAGCCCAAGAGCGAGCCTTAGCCTCATTAGAAAAAACAAATGGAAAAAAAAAGAAATGGAGGAGCAAGCATATCATTTTGCCCACCCCCCCCCTCCATAATTCCAGAGAAGATTTTCTTCTTTTTTTTTGACAGAAAACAAAAAGTTAACCCATAAAAATATTGGAGGGGCAAGCATATTTTAATTTTGCCCCCCCCCCCCATAATTAAATGAGATTTTCTTGCTTTTGAAAGAAAACAAAAATGTGGCCCCCATAAAAATATTGGAAAGCAAGCGCACCATTTGCCCCACCCCACATAATCATAATTCCCGCGATGAAAAGATTTTCTTGCTTTTTTGTTAGAATTCAAGAAATCTGTCCAATTATTTCACCCAAAAGCAGTGGCGTAACTACTTAGAGGGGGGAGGGGGGGGGGGTGCGCCCCCTCCCAATCCGCTGGTAAAAAAAAAAGACTTACCGAAATAGTAATTCAAGTGTTAGTAAACTGCTTTTGAATGAAAGGATGATCAAGAAATAAGATATTTTTCTATGATTTCTTTTAACCATAATTAAATAGGTATATATAGCGTGAAACATTGTTCAAAAACCCGGGACCCGACAAAAGATTGTGATTCAACGTGATTCCTGGTTGGCATTCTGCATATAAGCAGGATATGCGCAGTGTACTCAGTACATCCGAACGAAGAGTCGCTACAATGTTGCGCAATGTGATGTAGAATGTACACCACTGTCCTTTGTACCTTACGCTTCGTTTAAAGCTAGATCATTGATTTTGCAGTGTTGCTTTACATACTAGTCTATATATAAATGTCTTGCATTGCCAATAAAGAGACTTAACCTGGGCTAATTCCTAACTTTTCCATGTATATAATACACACACACAAACAAACACGCACAATTAGTTTAGGGGATGCACTAAAGTGCAGATTTTGGACATCCTTCCCCCGCTTGGTCACTTCGACGCCACCTCGCTGGTCATACCTCCCCCAGTCATGAACATAAACCCACACCCTTGACTACCAGTGGCGGATCCAGGGGAAGGGCGCATCGGGCGTCTCCCCCCCCCCCCCCCTTTAATTTCCAAAGCGAAAAAAAAAATAATATAGCTTCAAACGGCAGTTTTTGGACAGTAAAATGTCAAAATTTTCAAGCTCGCTCGCTCCGCTCGCTCGCATTTAGTCGTAATGCCATTTTCCTGAAGTAGCTGCCAGTAATTGCCGGCAGTTGCGCCTGGTGCGCCCCCCTCGATTTCCAAAGCGAAAAAATAAAGCTACAAACGGCAGTTTGGGGACTGTAAAATGTCAAATTTTTCAAGTTCACTCGCTCTGCTCGCTCGCATTTAAATTCTCCTGATATTGCTGCTAGCAATTGCCAGCAGTTGCGCCCGGTGCGCCCCCCTTAATTTCCAAACCGGAAAAAATATAGCTACTTTTTTTTTTTTACTGTAAGATGTCAACATTTTCAAGCTCGCTCTCTTCGCTCGCTCGCTTTTAATCGTTATGCAATTCACCTGATGTTGCTGCCAGTAATTGCCTGCAGTTGCGCCCGGTGCCCCCCCCCCTTAATTTCCAGAGCGAAAAAATAAGGCTAAGAACGGCAGTTTTTGGACTGCAAAATGTAAAATTTTCAAGCTCGCTCTCTTCACTCGCTCGCATTTAATCGTTATGCAATTCACCTGATGTTGCTGCCAGTAATTGCCAGCAGTCCCGCCCGGTACCCCTCCCCCCTTAATTTCCAAAGCGAAAAAATATGGCTAAGAACGGCAGTTTTTGGACTGTAAACAAATGTAAAATTTTCAAGCTCGCTCGTTCCGCTCGCTCGAACGTAATCATTATGCTCTCCTGATATTGCTGCCAGTATTTGCCAGCAGTTGCGCCCGATGCACCCCCTTAAATTCTAAAGCGAAGAAATATAGCTACAAACGGCAGTTTGTTTTTACTGTAAAATGTCAAAATTTTCAAGCTCGCTCGCTCGCTCGCAATTTAATTATTATGCAATTCTCCTGATGTTCATATCTATAGCTATTTTTCAATCCTCCTCGATATTCTCTGTTCATACTTCACATTACTGACATTATCGATTATGTAACATGTGCCTCGCTCGCGATTTCTGTATTATCTCCTGAACTTCCTTTGTACACATTTGGTATCTCTGCTATTGTACACTGCATCTGACTTGTACCTCGCTCGGGTGATCACGCAACACTCAAGAAGTCTGTGCCGCGGACATTGTTTTCATTGTTTTCTTTTTTCTTTTTTCTTTTTACTTTTTGGCGTTTATATTTCTCCAATTCAGAAATTGTCATTCCTTTAATTACATACCCAAGTAAGAAATAATCTCACATCCGCATCTGGGAATCTACACCCTACAAGCAATGCTTCTATGTAGATTCCTCATATTTCACATGTTTTATTGTCTTATAAGCTGTACGTGACAATTCATCCAGGCTTTTGTATTGTGATGTTTATGTTTTATGTATTTGTTGAAATGTGGAATATGGAACAATAAAAAACAAAAAAAACAAATGTTGCTGCCAGTAATTGCCGGCAGTTGCGCCCGGTGCACACCCCCTCCCCCCCCCCCCCCCCCCTTTATTTCCAAAGCGAAAAAATATGGCTCCAAATGGCAGTTTTGGGACTGTAAAATGTCAACATTTTCAAGCTCGCTCTCTTTGCTCGCTCGCATTTAATAAAAAGTTATGCAATTCTCCTGATGTTGCTGCCAGTAATTGCCAGCAATTGCGCCCGGTGCGTACCCCCCCCCCCTTTTAATTTCCAAAGCAAAAAAATATGGCTACAAACGGCAGTTCTTGGACTGTAAAATGTCAAAATTTTCAAGCTCGCTCGCTCGCTCGCATTTATGCAATTCTCCTGATGTTGCTGCCAGTAATAAACGGCAGTTGCGCCCGTTGCGCCCCCACCCCTCCTTTATTTCCAAAGCGAAAAAATATGGCTCCAAATGGCAGTTTTTGGACTGTAAAATGTCAACATTTTCAAGCTCGCTCTCTTTGCTCGCTCGCATTTAATTATTATGCCATTCTCCTGATGTTGCTGCCAGTAATTGCCAGCAGTTGTGCCCGGTGCGTCCCCCCCCCCCTTAATTTACAAAGCAAAGAAATATGGCTACAAACGGCAGTTTTTGGACTGTAAAATGTCAAAATTTTCAAGCTCGCTCGCTCCGCTCGCTCGCATGTAGTCGTTATGCCATTCTTCTGATATCGCTGCCAGTAATTTGTCGTTTCACACCGTCATTCCATAATCCATTTATAGGGGGGACAAGCCCCTCCGGCACTTCCACACCCTCCCCCCACCCTTGCTCGCTCCCTCGCATACTAACACCCCCCCCCCCCCCCCCAAGATGAAATCTTAGCTACGCCGGTGCCCTTTCCCCGCTTGGTTTCCCTCAAAAAACAGTAAAAGTCTAGGGATAGAGAGCTTCCTATATTCCAAATGTCTGTCAAAAAAATCTCGTAAACATTTAGTGTCAAAACGCACCCCCCTTGAAAAAAAGCTGGTGACGCCCCTGAGGCGCAATCATCAGGCAACAAAATATGTTACTTTTCTTTGCCTGATGATTGCGCCTCATGGAGGTGACATGAAACTCCGAGTAGCAATAAATACGGATGAACCTGCTGTCAACCGAGTGAACTTGTTCCAATACTTATATATATATATATGCATATATGACCGTGCATCACAAAACGAACCAAAAGTCACACACACTGATTTTGTGTGAGGATTGAAAATAGGACTGGTGAAATGGGTCAAGCTAGCCAATCTTTATTTTTTCATGTTTTCTAAAAGAGCAAGTCTTCTTCTACATTGTACTAAGATTTGGGATCATAAAATGGGCAGGAAAGTGTGTTTTTTAGCAGTTTATTTCAAACATCTTTTGGTACAATAGTTTGATTAGGTGTGTCTTTAGAGGCCACTTTTCATTTCTTAAAAAGCTTGCACTCACTCTTCACTTTCAACTCTGATAATTTTTGAAAGGACGATGCTACTGCTTTGAAAGTTAGTATCAATTATGGACAGAATGTGTTGACAATGCATGCTCAATTTCAGGTTAATCTGATAATCTCTTTATTGTTGTTACTCCGGCGGTTTACATCCTGTTTTTTGTCCCATTCATCGCACAGCCAGCACAGCTTGGTTAAGATTATGCACTATACTTCAGAGCCTCTTTTCTCAGTTCACACTTTTTCTGAGTGTGTTTTTTCTTTCCAATAATTAGATAGGTTAGGAGAGTCCATTGGATTTGATTCATACATCATTTTAAAGCACAGAGTCTGCTCTTTCAGAATATGCTCTTAACTAAAATTTCATGTCTGGCGACTTTTTTTTTTGAAGCAGGGTCACACATTATATATAGAGAGAGGGGGGGGGGTAGAGAGATAATAATAAATTTCAAAGCATATACTCAGTTTATTCCAGTTATCAACAACAGCAAAATAAAACAATATATAGAAAAGATGATGAGTTTAGTTTTCGTTACCACAACCCACTCAGTTGATTCAGAATAGATGTTGTGATTCTCTGCTATCCGTTGCATTGAAACACACACACACACACACACACACACATACACATAGAAAGCTTGATTAAAACTAACCTGATGTAATTTCCAATCGAGACACAAACAACGTAAGAAAAAAAACCGCAGACATGATGTCACCTCTCTTTCCAAGATCACCATTGTGTATATGATTAAGTTTATTTCTAATATTCAAATTGCGTTGAATGATAGGGCCTATAGAACGGTTACAAGGAAAATTACAATTACACACATGCCAAGGAAATGGCATGTTATATTTGACTCATCAAAAGCTGCTTCATCACACTGGTTTGAGCATGGAAAGAAAACATGATACATTGACCTGCAGCTATTACATTTGTATATCAATAAGTCTTACAGCATGGTCAAATTGGATCACTTGTTCAATTTCATTACATTTGCTTGATCATACCAAATACAAACAAAGAAGGAATTATAAAAGGACATCCAATGATATAGGCCATCTCTCAGATAGTACACTTTATAGCTAAAACAATTTGATATTAAGCAAATTCTGATTTAAAAAGAAGAAAAAATCACCTTAACTCCTTCTTATCCATCCGTTATTCACATTAAGGTAAAAATATACAGCAATCGTGTGTGTGTGTGTGTGTGTATGTGTATGTGTTTGCTCCGTTGACTCTCCATATCTCCTGCCCCCCCCCCCAAAAAAAAAGAAAGACTCGCACGCAACACTTCGCTTATCTAACTATGCTTCTCTAGTAGCCTCCCTAACCCTAAACACAAATATGCCCCATATACACAAACTCATACATTCGAATGTACCATAATATGTATATATATGTGTGTGTATAGTGAAAACTTTGAGCAAAGAAAGTAGGTTTTCATCGGGAAAACTCATTTTCTTTGCTCAAAGATTTTTTTCTATCTATTGATTGTTTCTGGTCAATTTTCCCCTTCTTTCTTTAAATACACACACACACACACACACACACACACACACACACACACACATATATATATATATATATATATATATATATATATATATATATATATTTATATATATATATACATATGTATACATATATAAATGTATATACATAATACAAAACAAAATGCCTATCACACGTAATAAACATGCGTACACACACAAAACGTTATGGACAAATAATAGCATATAGCTGTTCATGACGGAACTTCAACAATAAGATCGAAATATTACATTTTTGTGACATCTCACAATCATGTTATATATATATATATATATATATATATATATATATATATATATTAGCTAACAGACTAGTCAGTCTATTTCAACTCAATTATTCCCTGTCCCGTTCAACGTGAAAAACCATTTAACCTTCTATTTGCGTTCTGCATCATTGTCCAAAATATTTTAACTTTTTTCATATTTTTTGTATGTTATCATATATTTGTGTTTTTTAATTTTATTCTATTGTTTCACATCTAAAACACAAGTATGATAGAATAGATACAATCGATAGAACATAAGACAAGACATAACGTCATAATCAAAAGAGAAGACAACTTTACAAACATGAAACGTGGGTTACCTGCGAAAAGCTAAGTTTGTATTTTATAGGTCCCTAGATGAAAATGCTACAATTGTATTACAGGGATTGTCCAGTTTTGGTAGAGACCTTACTGAGGTTTCTAACATTGTTTGGTGAGATAATGAGAAACTTTTTTGAAATATGAAAGAGCATGTAATTCTAAGAGAGATTCAATGTTTATTTCACGGAAATTTGTTTTAAAATGGCTGAGATATCCAAAACAGAGCAATACTAGTAAAAGGTGTGTCCCACCTTTTATTAGGATCCATTTGTTTTACTTTGTTTTTGGATGTCTCGTCTCTGACATTCCAAAACCAATCTTTATCTAATAAACTTGGAATTCCCCTTAGAATATTATGCTCTTTCTTTATTTCACAAGTGGTTTCTTGGTCTCTCGCAAAAAGTTAAAAGCCCAATCCTCATCTCTACCAGTACTATACCATCCATTCAAATAAAATACCTAATCACGAAAACTTTGAAAGGAAGGAGTGGGAAGTAAGGGAAAAGAGAGCAAAAGGAGCAAGAGAAACAAACAAACAACGATAAAGCAATTAGAACATACCGAGATAGCCACCTGTAATATATTTACAAGACTTATGATTCCTCGTCAGCCGCGAGTAACGTAGTTGCATAACTATAATAATGTGTAATGAATAAAATAAAAATCACTGTTCTCGTCTTCAACCCATTTGGTAAATGTTTTTCATGTTACAGTCAGTTTGTAAAAGTTTATATTACAACATCTTTAAAAATGATAATTTTAGTATACATATTCACTAGTAACTAACAGCCGAATGTACTCTTTAATCGGCGATTAAGTAAAATGAATGAAAAAAAAAAGAAGGTGGGTATTCTATATACAAAATCTTTATTATCTTTTTAACTGAAGAGCATCATCTTATCTGGAAGGTGTTCGAGAAGGAGAAGAATGTATGCCTCATGCTCCGTGCCGCCGAGAAGTTATACACTCGATCGCATCTTTCCTATAATGCAATACACCTAGCCAGCAGCAATTTGCTATAACCTTCCATAAATTATATTCGGCAGCAATTGTTTCGTGTGCAAGAACAAAAGACATACGAATAATATTAGTAAAATTGTACTAATTTAGCTAAAAACAATGCTACTAAATACGCAAAACACGCATTAGCCAATTACTTATTTCGAGAGATTTACCTTTCAGGTAATAAACCTAACAAAACAATATAATGCACAAACGAGCGCAAGATAGTAATACGTGAACTTATCTATGAGATACTAATACTCCTTTTTTCAGTCTAATAACAACGACATTTGAAGAAGAAAAAAACCTTATATCAAGAACCTCCTCTTTTATCTCCATATCCAAACGCTATTGAAGAGCGACTTGAAGCATGGAGCATCAAAGCCAGTAAAATGCTAAGTATCATGCTACGCATAAATTAGCACCACCCCTTCTCTAACACCTCCCTGATCTCTACATGACTTGAATAAAAGCCAAATAGCAGGCTTCATGACCACTTCATAAGAATTGTATGAAAATAGCTGCCTTATCACGATAATACGCACTGGTATTGAGCAAGTTTCATGGTCTTGATATGCTTTACAGTGCTGCAATAGGAATGTTGTAGCGATGAATGCAAGGACAGCGTACGCTGAAAGCAATTTTTTATACACAGAGCTTCAAAACAGAAGTTTGAATACACCTACAAACACACATAGTAATATAATTGAAGGGGTCGGTGCATTATAGTGTTAACCCACACTTTGGTGAAAAATGAGTTACATGCATTTACACCATCCTGAATCACTGCTCTATAATCCCTAAAAATGTCATCTTGAAATTTAAGCAATAAATTGGTTTTTAATGCAGGCATCTTTTTGCCCCGAAAATTAATCACATCTTATAGGCAGGAATATAATGCTAAGCCACACTTTTCAAGATGGCGACCTCCATGGTAGCAGACAGAAGGGTGTCATAAAAATATCTAAATCTGAACAGTGAGGAAACTTTTTCATCTACAAAAATAAGTGATTCTGATTCATAACATAACTTGTACTCTTCTGCCAGTTATGAAAATGGAGATGAGATAAACATTAATGAAATTTTAAGCATTTAATGAGTATTTTTTGTTAATTTTTGTACTGTTGGGGTTAGCACTATTTTCATGCTAATTCTACTGATCATGATATTTTTCGCCAGTTTTTTGTTTTTGTTGAACTTATCAGGAAAATACCACAATCACTGGTTTTAGGAGTATTTTAGCATTGTGCATTATGACCTATAAGAAAATTCATCAACATTCATGGTCTGTCCCAGCACCTTAAAGTTTCATTAGTGGGTTAGCACTTTATTCATGCTGACATTTTGCTTCAAAAGGAAAGCTTCCTCAAAATCAATCAGTCGTTAAATAACTGATGAAATATATTCAAATATAAATCTTTATTTGCTATGTGTGTTTTTTTCATCGAAATGGCTTATTGTAATAAGTGTATTGTCTCTAAATTTATGATTTTTTTTTTTCCCGATGCAATTGTGATCTGAAAACGTTCATACGGGTACAAAAAAAAAAATGTACGGATAGCTGGATGTTTTGACAAGTGCCTTATCTGTTTGTAATTCTTACAGAGTTAGATCACAAGTGAAAAAACATTTGAAATTGTCATTGATTAATTTGTAACTTCTTTTGAATAAAATGCAATTTTGCTATGCTTTCACAGCCGTATTTAGGGGGATTAGCCATAGACAGTAGAAAATAGATGAAAACAAAATGCATTCTTAATATCGATTAATTTACCTCAAATTTTCAAAAAAAAATTCCTGCCGCTGTCAATACAGTTGTGCTTCTTCCCTGTAGTTTCTTACATAACCGAGACACGATACTTACATGTTTAACATCCTTTGAAAGGATGTTACATTTATGATATAACTGCAAACATTATTTTTCAAATCTAACGCTGACGTATAAAATTCATAGTTCCATGTTGTTGATACCTCTATACGGTTTCTCAACTTAAATCAATAATAGGTGAAAGCAATCAAAGCGGACTTTAAAGCATCAATGCTGATAGTATAGTGTTGTTGTTTTTTTACGTAATTTAATTTTGTGAGTCAATAGCTCCCTTTTTTCCACTACTGAATTTACCCTTTAAACTCGGTATTTATCATGCATTTTTATGAAGAAGTCTCAATGTTGGAAAGAAAATGTATTTGCTGTATTCTGTTAAAAATTTCAGAGTTTTTTTTTTCCACAGGGTTGTTTAAAAGATTAATTTACAAAAAAGAAAGTTTCCTTCAAATTAATTTGGAGATTTGTGATCGATAAAACTATTGAAAGCATATAGATTTTTCACTTTTTCGTGTATGTTTTTGTCACCGTAACAGCTTTGACATGAGAACATTTTTTTTCTTGTTCCTAAATGATCTTCATGATCCAAATGTAGTCTGAAAACGTGCATATGGGGTAATGATGTATTTGTATAAACACACCAACTTGGTATAATACGTAGACTATTTTGGTCTTATTCGGCACATTGTATTTCAGCATGTATGGTCTGTGCGAATATACGAAATCTATAAGTGTTCAGACTTCCAAAGAGATTTTTTCCCAATTTTTAAAAATGTTCTTTTTATGGATTTTGGGCCATTAAGAGTTAGTCATTCATTTTGTATTAAGAACTTTCCTGCATAATTTCAAACAGCCTGCATTTACCAACGAACATGGGGGAGGAGGATTCATTGAGGCATGTACAGTCATAATTCTCATGCAACACTATTTTTTGGTAAATTCGTTGTCATACAAAGAAGGATTTTAGAGTACATTGGTGATTTTGATACCCTAAACAAGAAAACCAATCTAGCTAAACAAGAAAACCAATCTAGTTAAACAAGGCCTTAATGTCTACGTTATGGTATTTTATTCCCTTTAACAAAAGACATGATCATCTCTGGAATAATGTTGATATGTACCATTTTACTTTATTTTCTCTGATCTATACTCTAAATTTAAAATGCGTTATATGCATAATGCTGAAGAAGTGACTCTTTCCCTGCTTTTAAGTACCCCCCCCCCCCACACACACAAATCATATTATTATTTTGTATGACACTGAATGCTTTGTCTTTTAAAACTTGAATTGTTGAAATTGTTTAATATCCACATTTCAAGATGTCTTTATGTGTATATGATTATGTGCGCGTGTGTGCGTCTGAAATATATGCAAAGTTTGTCTTCATAATTCAAAGAGATTATACAATACAGACAGTTAAAAACAATTATATCTTATTTTGATTTCACGTCACAAAGGAGGGAAACTCAAATATTACATTGATTTTCCATTTTTAGCGAAGAGATATTGATATTTTGTGAGTTTTCAAAAAATAAAGAGTATTTGTATACACGACGGATTTGGCTGCATTAAAGTGCTAAGCCACAAATTCAAAATGTGACTTGAAAAATCCTCTTGAATCCACCAAAATATCAGTGTAGTAAATTTCCCCAAGACACTATTCAATCTTGAGTATGTAAAGGCTCATATACGAAAAAATTGGCCTTCTCGAGTCACTGACCTGATTTATGGATTTTTTCAAACTTTCAAAAGCGATTATCTCAAAATGAACATTGTGTGGGTTAGCACTATAATGCACCGACCCCTTCAATTTACATTTATTTGATGTGGCTTTTGCGTTTTATTTTTCGGTTTTCAGGTGATCTATCAATATACACTACGCATCTTAAAACAATAATGGCTTTCTCTACTTCCTTTGTGAATAAAGCTCAATTGGATTATCTGTTTGAATTTACCGAAAACATTACGGTCAAATTCTTTCATGTGCTCATGGTGGTGATAATCTATTCTCTTGATCTGTTTCAACTTGAGTTGTGATTCAGTCGTTTGGTCGTGTCGCGTGTTCCGTGCGTTCTGCAGATTTCTTCCCTGGCATACGTAAGAGATCACTGCTGAGAGAAGTTATGATACAGTATCAAACAAAGGGGTCAGTGACGGAGTGGATGAGGGTTCACGAGATCGTAACCTTCTTGTGAAGACTTGACGTCAGGTACAGAGTACTGGTGTCCAGAGGTGGAAGATCGAGCTCTCTGCATACCAGACTTCCAGTGATCATACGAGTGAGGTAAGCTCATTGCCTTTCCCCCCAGGTTACAGGCAGACGACAAGAGCTCATACCCGCTGTCGTCTTCATGGTTGCCGCGCTCAACCGATTTTCCCTGACAGGCCGATATTGTTTCATATTCACCGTAATCGAGGGAAGGACACGAGGGTGTTGGTTTGCGGACAGGCTTACTCCCTTTCGATTTGAAAAGTCTAGCAATCGTGTTGCGGACAAAAGCTTTATCCTGTGAGGGTTCAACTTTTGAAAGTGTTACTGGCTGGTATACCTTATCAGGCAGGAAGTCCGCAGATGAGTATACAGTTTCATCTTTACTATTGCAGCCAAGGATTTGTTGACCATTTGCAGAACGTCCCTTCTTCTTTCTTTTCCTCCCTTTCCAAAACTTATTTTTCTTTGGATTTGACCCATTCACTCCAGCAGTTTCCACTGAATTGCGACAGGTGTGATTATCTGAGTCACATTCATCGCTGTCAAGAGACTCGCAAGAGTTTTCAAAGGAAGGAGAATGTTTCAAATCTGTGGATTCACTCTTCTTGGAGCGGTCTATGGTGGCATATAGACTACTAACGTCGAGCTGACAGATATTTCTCGAAGATTCTGAAGTATCCAATCTCTCCCGATGGAGAATATCTTTCTTTGTAATACGCAGGTCACGAGCAGGCGTCTCATTGCAGAGGGTTTTACGCCATGATGAAGGCTTGTGCGGTAAGGCTTTACCAACCTTTGGAAGGGTCACTGACTGGCCGCCCTTGGCAGGCAAGAAGTCTGCAGATGAGTAAGTGTCATCTTTGCTATCATGGTCACGGCTTTCTTGATCATTTGTAGAGGGCGTCTTTTTCCTCCTTTTCTTCCCCTTCCAAAACTTAAGCCCATTTCCTTTTTGGCTCAAGCTATTCTCTGTAGCTGCTTCCGCCGATTTGACAAAGGAGAGGTCAACTGAGTCGCATTCACTATCGCCAAAAGACTCGTGTGGGTTTGCCGAGGGTTGGGAGAGTTTCAAATCTGTGGATTCACTTTTCTTGTTGCGGTCAATAGTGGCATAAAGACTACTAACGTCAAATCCGTTACCATCTCTCGGGGAGTCAGGATCCTTTGTTATCTCCTGCTGAGCACCTCTTGCCTTGCCTGTATCATTGGGGCGCGTTCTTGGAGCTGGAGTTGGAGCTGTTCGCGCCTTTTTAGTTTCACTCAAATTTGAAGTAGTGCAGGGCTCGTTGTCGTTTGAGGGTGCTTTGCCTCCGCCATCTTGTAAGAAATACAGACTGCCATTATTCTCTAGAAATGAATTTTCTTTGACAAACTCCTTCTCGCTGGTTTCCTTCCCGGAAGTCACTATTTCGGGGTCGGCATCCTCCCAGATGGGCGAAATGTTTTTCGACTGTGCCAATTGTTGGTTCTTCCCCTGAGTGTCCATTGATGGTGACTTTGTTATCCTATAACGTGCAACACGTGCCGCTTTTCTCATCTGAGACTGACGATTCTTCCAATACCATTTTAAGCTGTAAACCAATTGGGAGAAAACAAAATACAAAAACAACAACGACATTCAAATAGGTGTTCTGGCTGCACTATTCGTGGTTATATATCTATTACAAAAGTGAAATGTAATATAGCACATAGCAATGCTCATGTTGATAATGTTTATCTCTCAATATTCAAAAGGACAGAGATATATAATTCATCAACACAGACCGTGCATAATGGCTATTGTATAAAAATCATAAAATTTTGATAACGTACCTTTAGACTGACGTATAACTTGTGTTCAGTGCTAAGAAACAGAGGCAGCATGATTTATATAGACAGAACTATATAATGCACCGAACAATACATCATAGCGTGCTTGCAATTCAATACATTCACAGGTCATATAGGATGTAAAAGCATGATTACACATTGCCTAGAGATATCAGGGTAGATATACTTGTTGAAGATAAGATGGATTTATCTGCATTTCCTGAATAGGTAGGTTCACATGGCATTTAGTCCAAAAATAAAGCAAACAAAAAAGAGCAAAAAATACATACCCGATTTTTTTTGTGTGTTTCCTTGTTTTCTGTTTTTGTTCTATAGCTTTCTTTTTCATCGAGTTTACAATCATGTTGTAAAAACCTGTGAAGCTCACATATAGATGATATAAAGGGGAGTATTTTGACTCAAACACCAGAGTGATTTGTTCGTATTTCAAGAAAAAGAGGATCTCTTACCAAGCTGATGTCGCCAAAATAGCAGCCGACAGAGGAATGAGGATGCCAACGATCAGAGCTGTGATATTCACTCCTTGTTCAGGTGTGATATTCACTCCTTGTTCAGCTGAAATTAAGTAGGAATTGATAATTGCCTGAGCAAGGCGTGGATATCACCATTTTCATGACTTTTATTTCTATATTGGTGCGATCACTGTATATGTAGATGTATAGAATTACCATAATTTGATGAAAAGACAACCACTTTGATTTATGTTCTGAATATTTCTTTCATTATTACACTCTGATTTTTATATTTTACTCTCTGGTGCAGCTTTTCGTTTGATAATCATAATGACTTTCATAGGTACCCTTTGATCCGATAAAATCTCCACGAGAGTAAAAACATAATATCAATACACATGAGGATGAGTTAATGTACATTTCTACAATAAATGTATTTTTTCATTAAGTGAATTTCAGTTTAAAAAAAAAAGGAGTAGATATCATAAATGTCTGTTTTCATGAAATAGACTTTTGACAGGTTCGCAGTTAGGTTTCCGACCCCAATTAAGGGTGAAGAAACCTATAATTAAAGATAACATCTTCTTCCTTCTTCCTTCTCTATATCTGCTACAAACCCTCTAAAATCATTCATATTCAACTGTACCATCAACTTCACACAGCACACACACACACACACACACACACACACACACATACAAATATAGAATATTGTTGAAAAAAAGAAAAACGTGTGATATGAATACAACTGGAGAACAGACTTTTGATATGAAATATTGAAATGATGGTATTTTCCAGTGTTGAAAGATTGGTTTCGGTAAATAACGTCTTAAATATAAGACGTACCCTTAGACCGGGGGTGGGGGAGGGCACCTCCCTGCTTAAACATACGCATACTTTCACAGATTCTTGTGCGGCCTCATTTGGAATTTCTTCCCCCTGTTCTTATACCGATTTTGGTAGCATCACATCATCTTCAAAGGTCACAATTTATGATGGCGAAATTTACCTTTTATACAAACTGGCGTGAGAACAGGTGGATTGTTCGACTTGATGTTTGTCTCGTTGCTTGTGCAAGGCGGTCCATCCCGCGAGTCCAGGTGGAATCCAGTTGGACAGTCAACGGTGACAAGGGTCCAATTGCGACCTACTCTGATCGTCGTCTCTTTGTCCTGCGGTTCTACGAGTAACTTGCAGTCAGTCTGATTTGTTCTGTACACTATCAATTGGAGAAGACTACCATTGTAAAACTCAGCAAACACCTCAATTTGCAATGACTTTCAGCTTTCATCATAAAATAATCATTATAGCTTTGTTACAAATGACCAGAAAAATCGAGAGAAAAAAAAATGCATTGCGATAGTATACTTTCAGAATAAAGATGGGTGCCATCCTTTTAATAGGATCGCTTGGTTTTTGATACCTCGTCCATTTCAAAACCAGTAGGACTTTTCAACAAATTATAAACTTTGGATTTCTCTAGAATTACATGTCATGCTCTTTCAAATTTTAAAAGCGGCTTCTCATTATCTCATAAAAAATTTGGAAACCTGAAACCCCGTCTCAACAAAAACTATACGATTCCTTGAATTTCTACACATTTTCCAATCATAATTACATGAAATCCAATACTCCCAAAATCCACAATATTCAACGACATTCATTGCTATATCCCAAAGACACAATGGGGAGGGGGTCAAATGTGATCAACAATTGAAAAAAATATATATCTATATAATATATAATCTATCTATTGTGCTTTTTTATTACATCTCACTTTGTAATACATGTCGATATCTACATGACATTATCTCGCTATCTGCCACCACTACATTAACTATCACTTATTTTGTTGAAGCCGATCGAGGTCTGTCACCTTCATAGAATGTGTGCACTGTGAAAACACACACGCAGAACCATGAGACATTTACGTTGCCCTTGGGTATCACTTGTTCTTCCTTTTCGACTAAAAAATTTCGAAATATTCTAAAAACTGTGCACAAGGGGGGGGGGAGAAGTGGAGGGGATACTCCTTCAATATTCTCCCTCTCTGTCCTGAGTACACAGTGACCACAAGTGGAAAATAAAGAAATTACAGATAAAACTTGAATTCTCTGATACTTGTTCTTTTTTCCGTAGTTTCTGATTGAACTTTTTTAAGCATTCCGTAAAAATATGTACACCCGATTGTTGAATTTGAGTTCCATATAAATGAAAAAGTTCCTTCGTGTTGGTGGTGCAGGAAAACCCTCCCTTCACTTCAAGAGTATACATAGACTTAAACACAGATTTGATTTGATTTGATTTCGTTTCATTTCTGCAATTCTACAAAGCAATATCATAACGTAATAATTTTCGAAAATTAATCATACATTGAACGAAGAATGAACATAAATTATGTATAATTATGTACCAATCATAAAATGTAATACGTAAATTGTCGTCATACACTAGCAGTGGACAATCGTTCATTCTTCAATCAAATCATATAAGGAACAAATTGCAAGAGGCCGCCATCCTAGCAAAAGCTTGATTTCGATCACCCCCCCCCCCCCCCCAAAAAAAAAAGTCTGGTTAGTTACAAATCATTTCATTACGGGTGGGGTGGATAAAAGATGCATCAGTGCGAGGTTGCGTTGGGGTGTGTGTATAAAGTTGCAATTTTGTAATAAAGCCCCGTCTTAACAGACCTTCTCCCCTGGTGCGCCCGAGCGCGCCCGGGTGCACCCGGGGAAGATAATCATTCCACAGATTCCATGAAACACAGAATACCCCGTTTTAACAGGTATTGCTCAAAAACCTTCCCCGGGGAATACACGTTCTCAATAGTCCCGTCCACAGACCTTCTCCGGGCGCGCCCGGGTGTTCGCCGGCGAAGATTGCATTCCGCAAATTCCATAAAACACGGGTTAACCGCCAAAGTGTCCCGTTATAACAGGCATTGCTCGAAAACCTTCTCCGGGGAGGATACACTCTCCTCGACCAATCACATTACAGGTACGCTGAAAATGAAGCATTTCACATGCACATCATCGTCATTGCACTAGCATGTGGTTGAGTACTAATGTACAAGTGTGTACTCCTGCTGACACAGGCATGTTGGAACTATATCTATCGAGGCGTTTCAATATATATTAGACAAACTGTGTTTCCTTAAAATGTGTTTACTGTGAAAGCACCTTTCTTTTGTCTTTTCATAATGATCTTTCAAAAAAAGTAAAGAAAGAAGAAGTCATGAAATCAACTACAGGTTTTTATCACAGCACGTCTATTACTATATTGTGCAACCCGCAGAATTCGAGGAGTGTTACGACTGTTTACATAATACACAGGACGTGTTACAAAAAGCATTTCACACTCTACAAACTGAATCTTTGAATGTTTTCATTTTCGAACTACCTCCAACAAAATTGTACTCTCTCCAGCTATTGCTCATATCAGTGCCAGTGTTACATATATGTGATATATATATTTTTAAAACTATATTAAACATCAAAAGCAGGATTTTTTTAACACCTAAAATTATTACTAGTACGTGAGTACACATACATATGTAAACCCAATACGTCTGGTCGTGCTATTAGGAATACATAGAGAGAGTTCGTGGATTTGCGATGGTCACGTGACGCCTCGGGGGAAGGTTCACCCCGCGAGCGTCTGAACAGACATTATCGCGGGGTAGCCCCCGGCGGTTCGCCCGAGGCTACCCCGCGTCTACCCTGGTCGATCGATGGGTGAGGTTTCACCCGAGGCTACCCCGAAGCTACCCCGCGGCTACCCCGAGGCTATCCACTGAGTTGCGTCTTAACAGACACAGGGGAAGATTCTTCACCCGAGGATACCCCGAGGCTACCCCGCGGCTACCCCGAGCCTGTCCACTGTGTTGCGTCTTAACAGGCACAATCTTCTCGGGGAAGATTCTTCACCCGAGGCTACCCCGAGGCTACCCTGCGTTTTGTGGCCTGTTAAGACGGGGTATTAGAATGTTATTATCATTTCTGCTCTTTTTTGTCCGCATCTGCTTTTGTTAGGCATTGACCCCTAATGGAGAAGACGTTACTTAATAAATTTGAGATCGATTTGATATAAAACAACAGAAGAAAGTACCTTCCCACGTATGGATCTACATACCTGACAGTGAACTATTTTCCTCGCATGTCTGGTTTACGACTTCTACACGTGGTATGTCACATTTGGTGTCCGCAATCTTTCCATCTAGCGAGAAAGTTTCAGGGTCTTGGCTTACACAAAAGCAGCTGCTGCAATCTCGTGAGAAGCCCGCGAAGTCTTGAGACTGAGTCCGACAATACTCAATGCACTCGTTGGCGGTGCTGGCGTTCTTCAACTGAGCTTTCACTCGTCCTATCCACACTGCGTCCTCCTTGTAACATCCGGTGTAACGGCTCTCTATCCACATTAAAAAAAAATGCAACTAGAAATGTCGCTATGGCGACTGGTATACCTCCGCCATAATGCATGGTTCTCCGAATAGGTCTATAGCACAATGTCTTGACAATGTGTGATGACAGTTTCACATAACTGGCAAAATATTAAAATGACAGGTTTGTCACAAATGCATTGAGTGTTCACTTTCCTTGTACTAGGTTTATTTGGATGAATGGCTATACTGTCTAAGAGTGCAGGTATTTCGGGACTTGAGGATTTGTACCCAACTTTTGACCCTTTTATAAGTTAATGTGTATAATAATTGAAGGGGTCGGTGCAATATAGTGCTAACCCACACAATGTTCATTTTGAGATAATCGCTGTTGAATGTTCGGAAAGTCCATACATTGTGTATTGATAAAACATGAATGCATGCATTTTTTACCATCTTATTGGTTGAATTCAAATATGATATTTTCACGGAGGTTAGAGTGAAGTATAAGGATTATGAAAATGCATGTAACTCAATTTTGACAGAAGTGTGGGTTAGCACTATATTGCACCGACCCCTTCAATTATGTATGAGTTCGCCCAATCATACATATTATACATGCCAAGTTTTATAAGGATACCTCTCAGTTTTTGTTTTTTTTTTTTAGATACGCTGTCCACAAAATTGATTACGGACGGAAGAACGGACGGACGGACGGACAACCCGAAAACATAATGCCTCCGGCGACACTTCGTGGCGGAGGCATAAAAAAAAAAATACCGTATAACGCGGGAGCAACATGTTGTTTGGTGTACGCAGGCAAAGGAAAGTCAAGTCATCCTTTTCATAAATCAGCTCACTACCATGCTTACAGTCCACATGATGCAACCAACCTATATTTGTTGTCTTGTTTTTCACAGATTAATGCCTCATCATAAACAATTGCTATCAACCAAACTATGAAAAAACGATTACCAATCCAATTTACAGCTCACTGAGATACCGTCTCAACTTATACTCTTGTTTAGAATAATCTTTCTTAGTTCGAGATAACAGAATAATTTCTTATTCTATAATTGATGTTATATTCACAACCTGTTTTCTTTTCGATGCAAATTATGTTCTAGCTCGGAGGGATCAGTTTTCCTCCTCATAAACGAACTTGGATAAACCAAATATTTTTGGTTTTAGGATAGCTGCGTATAGAATCCTCAAAATGATAAGGAGATGGGCTGAAATAAGAATCCTCCGATTATAAAAATTATTGATGTCATTATTTTTGCCATTCCAAGAAAAAAATGATCAGTCTTGTCGTTGTCATCCTTTGGGAATCGCTTAATGCCCATCTACCCAAATTTTCTTGTTGTTTGTTGTTTTTATTGTTTTTGTTTTTGATGTTGTTGTTGTTAAAATTGACGTATATGCTACTCGTGATAGAATGAACGAGGACATTGTCACCCAGAGTGCAAGATGTGGTGAGAAATATCTCTTTGAAAATGTATGATGAGTAAATGGAATAATTTTCTGCAGAGTGTATACGCACCGGGACATGCTACCCAGAGTGATCTGCCATGACACAAACGACGAGGTCGGTTGAGTCGATTGAAAAGCTCACAGTCTGCGTCACCTGTTCAGAAATAGCAACATTTTCTGAAAGCATTGTTTGTCTCAAGTTCGAATTCTGAATTCAAATCGTCACACACAACTTACAATGCTGCATAACACAGAAGTACATTAATGTGAAGTAAACATCTCCATTTGATCATCTATTGACTTCATTTTCATTGATATACCTAATATAATATACAAGATAATTCGATCATGCAATTTAAAGGACAAATATATATATATATATATATAGAAGTATTGGAACAAGTTCACTCGGTTGACAGCAGGTTCATCCGTATTTATTGCTACTCGGAGTTTCATGACACCTCCATGAGGCGCAATCATCAGGCAATTGCCTGATGATTGCGCCTCATGGAGGTGGCATGACGCCTTATGGCATTACGCCTCATGGATGAAACTCCGAGTATCAATAAATACGGATGAACCTGCTGTCAACCGAGTGAACTTGTTCCAATACTTCTGTCTAAAGCTCTTCCTTTGAGGATATCGAGCACTCTTCATAGAAGGATAGAATCACCAAGTGTATACATACACACACACACACACACACACACACACACACACATATATATATATATATATATATATATATATATATATTTATTCATTTATTTATTAATTCGTTTTATTTATGGGTAAGGGGATGGTATACCTCCGATGCAAAGAAGAGACCCGTTGTCATCTCTCGGTAGCGCGTCTCCTCGTCGGAAGCCAGGCTCTCCGCAGCTGACCACGCCTACTTTATAGTCGGTGGGTAATCCGCACTTTGTGCTCCATGCACCATCGTTGCCAACTTTTGCCAATTCAGTATTTATTGTATGGAGAAGCATGGAAATGTTAAAAATACAAAATTGGCCCTCGCACATCTTTGCAAATCATACGAATAGCTAACACATAAAAAGAACGTCAAAAGTGTAACGAACTATTCTAGTTGTAGAAACGGATGAGAATGTTATCTTCAAGTTTTCGCATTCTTTGGGGATACGGTGATTCGATACCATATAGTGTGACGTTTATTCCGTTAGGGAAACATATACAAAAGTCTGAAAGCATATCTGGGATACAATGTTTGTACTGCGAACCAGACGAATTCTCGCGTTAATTAAAAAGTGCAATAAATCAAGACAGATGGATTGCAGCAACAGCTCTTGAAGACGGTCAAGTGAGATGCTTTGACATAAAGAGAATGAGATAGAAGGAGATACAGAAATCCCTTGTAAGCTTTAAGTGCCGTTTGGAACAGAAACACCATAGCTACGATATACACACTTGTCAACCTCCCCCGGCACAAAAAGGTGGTACAATTATTGTCGACGAAATGACTGATTTTGTAACGAAATAGGCCATGCGACACTTGGCGCTCCATACAATTTGTCCATGGTTTAAACCATGGTTTTAATTGTACCACCCCCTTGAATTCGGGCCAAAGGATCCATGAGATCACTCCATGATTGTGAGAAGCTCTTACATGTCTTATGCACGTTTTAGAGAGCTGGAAGAATAAGGCGTGTGGGATGTCTAGAATATCAAAACTTAAAAGACATGATGGAATAGGATTGTGGTGTACCATTGGAAGCTTTACATAATACAATCTAAAGCTTCCAATGTAAGCTGTAATGTATGTAAACCTTCTACAATATATATCTATATATCACCTTCAATATATTATATTTAAGGTGATATATAGATATATATTGTAGAAGGTGAAGGCCCTATAATCGGATAACACGTTTTGTGATAACACACAAAACTTTGATGGTGAATATAATGTATAGGCTTGGTTGTACATTTAAGGTACACAGTTGTATGTACATACATTTTGTATTCCAGATGCAATTTGTTATCAATGGAGAGTCAGGACATTAAAGACATTAAGAGTTGACATACAGTTTTACGAGACTGCTAGCCATGTGAATAAGTTTCTATTGGTTTTCAAACCACGCCTTGACGCATTTCGAAAGGAAAACTTGACGCCAGAGTCATGAAGAAAGCGTCGGTTAATTGAGCTAGTGGAAACTGATGAGGATGGCAGTGATCATTAGCCATTTTTGCCATTACATACATGTACAGTATTTAGAAAATTACATCATCACGTGGATGATGGGAGATATGTTTTTAACGGTACTAATATCAACTCTGGACTTATCAGAGTTTGCTACTTAGCGCATTAATCTGATGGGCAAAGGGGAAAAGAAAGAATGTAAGTGTATGCTCACTCCAACAAACTTTTATACGTTTGCAAAAAGCAACAACAACAACTGGAAACAAAGTTGCGACATGGATTGTCATGAATCGCACAAGATGTGAGGGTGGACTTGATAACCAAGTGGACAGTTTAGTGCTTTGTCTGCGTAATAAAGTTTGTTGTCAGCTTGAGATATATCTCTGGTTACGAGTATCACAAAAGCATTACTGGAACTTAAGTCCCCGCTTCCTAAACCGGTCGTCCGTGAAGCTCTTATGCGAGGGCCGCGATGTCCGCCCAAAATAAGATGAAAAAGATACATATCTTTTGAACTAACTATGGGCCTCAAAAACATTATATGGGAGCAAAGGTGGGCATGTGATTGAAAATGTTGCGAAGCACGGTCTTAGAGAGTGAAATGTAAACGCAACGCTTGACGTGGTCAAAGATAAAATCCACTTTGCCCTGTAGTTGCACGAGAGATTATGCATACTAACATAATCAATAAGCACCTATTTTAACAATCTATAACTCTTGAACGGACGGTCCGATGAGCCTCAAGTTTCACTCACGGTATTCTTGCCATGCTTTCAAAATACCATGAAGACAATTATGATTGGGAACTCGAGGTCCAAAGACTGGTACTTCCTTGGCTCTGAAACTGCATGGACTAATCAATCATCATGACGTGGTGGGTAACGGCATTGAATCTTACATTTTACAGGACCTATCCAATCGTGCAAGTTATAACTATCAGCAGGGTCAGCCATCCCCCTTTTTGAAAAGAAATTTTGTGCTTATCTGCAGGTCCTTTGCCTTCCTGAGGAGAGTTTCTCCTGAATTTCTGAGGTGGATGACGAAATTTTTTATTTTGTTGCAGACTTTACTGATAGTATATGGAAATATCTATTATGCCATAGCTCACAACTCTTAAAACGCTATAAGCCTACTGAACCATGTGGATGTCAATTTTCTCCAGATTTTCGGCATTTCGAAAATGATATCGAAATCAGGCATAACTGGAATCAAACGACCTGCGAACAAACTGAAACCTTTCAAACATAAATTTTGAAATGAACTGAATCAAATATTGAATCTAAAATGACAAGTAAGATGAAGGTAAAGGATTGTCTAATTATTACAAATGCAAACTTAGGAAGTGGTAGTGATTCTGCATGGTCGCTGACCACTTGATATGGTACTGCATAGCATTTTACTGCAACAGGATTTCATCAGTGTATACCACTTGGAGGAAAATTCCCAGGACAGGGCTACAAGAAATATCTGAATCCCTTGATACTTCTTAACACTATTGTTTCCTTCCTGTAAGAAAGAATCCTCAACTTAATTTTTTTTTTGCAGCGCCATAGAGTTAAATGAGACAAAATCTTACCGTCCTTTGCAGAGGATACTGCAGCTGCACACCCAAGAACCAGTACAAACACTCTTTCGACGCTGAGCAGACACCAAGTAGCTTGTGTTTTGATGGCCATCTTAAACTGAAAGCAAAGGCAGATTCCTCTCAGAGTTTCATAGGCTATTACCGCGTCTGTCCCCTCTTTGATACCGAGGCTCATTGCTATGATTAGATAAATACACTGAGCGGCGGAGACGGTGCAAGGACGCTTCACCTTTTACCAAGGAGAAAATACGTGATTCCGCGCACGACACTATTGTTTTGGATACCGAGAGCACCATAAACATTGGACGCGCTGAGAAAACCAATCCTAAGGTTACCATTATATCTGTTGATATACCCTTCAAGTTTCAGTTTCCATCTTTGACATTAATCTTGTAAAGTGTCATGTAAACAAGTCCTTGATATCACATTACTGTGATCGTCCTTGTTCTTCAGGAAAGCTGCAGTGGACATCCCCCCCCCCCCCGTGCTCTCTCCTTCTCAAAAGCTATACCTCTTTTTCACTTTTAAATGCTGTCAACTTGAGTATGCCCAGGGTTCAATAATTATACAGACTCTTCGAGACACCGACGTATAAAAGACCGAGGGTCCGATAAAGCGAAATTCCTTCATAAGATACCTACGGATGATTTTCAGCGTCTTACACTGAACATTCATTTAAGAAAAAACAATAAAACACCTTAATTGGTTTAACTTGGTACATAGTCTCGGAACTTACAGCGGCAAGGATAAGGAATGGAAATGTTTTCAAAATCCATAACTTATCGCAATGAACGAGGAGAACGACATTACAGCTTCGCCTAGGGACGCATGCTTCAGAATTAAGCAGAACAAAAGCAGAAAGCACGCAGAAACTCTACACGTGAAGTTGTTAAGCAAGCAATATCAATTACGTTCAGATGGTGACCCTTATCCTCGAAGATAGGCTACAAACTAGCCTCGAGATAAGTTCATGGGGCGCCAAGTGACGAGCAGTCGATTTCGTTTCGAAATTAGTCATTTCATTGACATCGTGTCAAAAACGTACAAAGGACAGGTCAAAACGCCAATTTGGATCGATATTCATTCGCTATCCCCCAGGGTACTTTCGAAAACCAATACACCATCAGCGCAGGCTTCTATAGGTTTTCCAAATTTTAAAAACCAGTTTCGAAGATTCATTATTCAAGTTTTCCCCGAGACGCACACAGAATGCAAATCCTAACTTTAATTTAGTTAATCCTAATCATAATTCGTTTTTCGTCAACGATTTTCAAAGACATCGCATTCAAAATCGTCAAGCGTCATTGAAATTCATTCCTGCCGCCCATTGGCTGGCGAATGTATCTTTTTCGCACAATTTCATGATTTTTTTTTCTTCAAACAAATGAGTCTGATGGTATTGATCTTTTATTGTGAGGGTGAACGAATTCTAAGCCGGCATTATCAGAGAACATTAAAAACTTCCTAATAGACAATCTGTAATCATGCGGTGACAACATCTGGACTTGAGCTGTTTTGCTTCCTGATTTTGTGTTATTGCATCTCATGTATGAAACAAACTTCTTCTTTTTTCAACATTGAAACAGGCAAAGGCATAGTGCATGCCTTTTATTTTTTACATTAAAACGGGGTTGAAGTCTACACACATGTAAAATCCTCCTCCTTATGCGTCTGGAAATCGTGGATCACTGTTTTCGTTTGTGTGACAATACATTTGTTTGTTTCCGTGTGTGATTTAATTAGGGTGTGTTTGTACATGTGCATAATGTGTGTGTGTTTGTGTGAGTCTGTGATTTGTGTGTGTGAGGGTTTGGTACACTTTTGTGTACGTTACTCCTAAATGTGAGAAAAAAAAAGTTAAAGGTTGCACGCAAAATGAAATAGTTTAAAAATCACGACAGGAGAGATACAAAATAAATTCGAAGGAAAATTTGACGAAAATGATCTCTAAAAGACAAAATTGTTTTTTCTTGTTATGAGTGCAGCGAGTGTGACCAAGGAATTTGAATGGCAAATGACAAGAACGTGTGAAATTGTTAATAACAAATTTAAATAGACTTTTAAAAAAAGATGGACTAAGACGAATTTGAAACTAGGATTGGCATATTCCAGATTTCTCGGAACGAATTTAGACTACAAATTGATTAAATTGAATGAAAAAAGTTTGAAAATGAATAGGGAAACCAATATAAAGACATTACCCGTCAGCGAAAGTGTGCATCAAAGCTCGTTGGTATCGTCACACCCCATTTGACAGTTTTCAGCTCTGTGTGCCTACTTGTGTGTTATCGGCCTCCCGTACAGAGATCATTGATAAAACTTTACACCATTCGTCACATGAATCTCCCAATAGATTATACGAATTGGGTCAACCTTCCCAATGTAGGCCTACATAGTCTGGCCACGCTACCATGTCTTTAACTTGACAGCATAGTCTGCTCTCGCTTCCGCAAAGTTTTGGTTTCAAATTAGACAATAGTTTGATGTCTAGAATAATCCTGTCAAGGATGTTTAATTACCACTAAATATTTTCGTTTTCTAAATATATATGATAGTAAAACAGCACTTAACTGAATCCTCCTTCAGAGAACATGATGAATGTAGCATTAGTCTTAATCATATGGTTAGTGGCAAGTGGAAGGCATTATGTAGGCCTACCTTTCGTTTAAAGAAAAAATACATTTTAGCGGTCAACTACTTCGACATTAAAAATTTCATCAATCAATAGCCGCGCACATGGAATTGACTAAGATTTTAAAATTTCCTGCCTTAAGAATTCAATGTGACAATTTTCTGACCCTCCCCTGATCCTGTTTTTATTTTTGTATTCATAAAATGTACTGTGACTGCTGTTTTTTAGGTAAATTTCTAATTCAAAGGGCCATTCAACAACGAAATTATGAAAATTCAACAAAATTAAAGCATATCAATAGATCGAACAAGATTACATGTACATCTTATATCCCGATTTCAAAATGTTTCGTTTGCAATAATACGAGAGGCAATATTCATTTAAAGGCAGCGTATAGTTTTGGTTGAGACCTACTTCAGTTTTAATATTCTTTGTTGAGATAATGAGAAACCTCTCATGAAATATGAAAGAGCGTGTAATTCCAAGGATTCAACATTTATTTGATGAAAACCGGTTTTAGTATGGCTGAAATCTCCAAAAAAGGACATTCCTGATAAAAAAACGGGACCCACCTTTCATTAGGATCGTTTCTTTTTACTTCTCTTTTGTTGTCTCAGCGATTCCAAAACTGATTTTCAGCGAATAAACTTTGAATTAATTCTAAAATGGTATGCTCTGCACTTTTTCATAAGTGGTTTCTTGGTTTCTCACAAAAAAAAGTAAAAAGCCCAATTTTCACCCCCAGCAATACTATACAATTCCTTTAAGCTGCCAAAGACGTATGTATTGCAGTGGTGGATCCAGAGGTGGGCGCAACCGGCGCACGCCCCCCCCCCCCCTTTCATTTTTCGTTAAAAACAATATAAATAAAAATAAAAAATAAAATGAAACCTAGAAGTGGGACCAGAAATATTAGGTGGGCCCCTCCCCCCCCCCCCTTTACAGAATTCCTGCATCCGCCCCTGCATTGCAATCACATCGGGCAGGGGTTTCTCTCTCGCTATATACATTGTGGAAAAGCCAAGCGTATACATTACAAAGTCTTGTGTATGTATATATACTAGCAGTGCTCCCGTTCGTTATTCATAGCACTTTGGGCGGTTTCATGCACTAATAGAAGGTCCTGTTGTTGGGGAACAGTTGTGTTACTCTTGGGCAGTTTAAATAAAATGAATTGAAATTGAATTGAAATAGAATTGGGGAATTCATGTCCCTCTTTTCAACAGGTTAGACTCGGTCATCCACTTGCTATGAGCTACAGAGCCTTATATTTTCTACAATTGGATATTGCACTGCGGTGTCTTTTATTTGTCTCCGTCTTCCCTATAAAACAACATTCCGCCCAAAGCAACAATGTTTATCAAATAAGGAAGAAGGAAGTAAGTAATATTGAAAACAAAAGAAACCAGAAACCACCAACTTTCACTTGCATTTTCAGTGAGAAAAATATATGTATCAACATAAGGACAATACATTCCCCATTAAGGTTTATGCATTCACAGAGGGTTGACCGCGACCTCATTTTCTTTCCATTCTATGGCAATCGAATGAGTATATAATGTGCTTAGATGATTATATTCATGTCACATGAGTTTCATCATCATCAAGTAAATCAGTATTTAAACAATGTTTCCTTTGTCTCTGTCTTTCTCTCTCCCTCTCTCCTCCTCTTCATCCTCATCCCCTGCCTTTATACGTGCGGATTGTCTATAGGTCGGGCTTTTTACACTTGCAAACTTTTGCTTAGTCCCATACGAACGGTGGGGCTGGGGGGGGGGGGGGGGGCTAGCTCCACCGTTGGTACTGGACTTTCCTTAGCCCGCTTTCTCTTTACACTTGTTTTTGCCAAAGTGGGCTAGCCCAACCGATGATCCCTTACTATCTGGCCCTGCAAAATAGCAGGGTTACAAGCGAGTGTAAACAGAACGAAAAAATAATCCGGGGCTAAGCGACGGAGACGAAGTCCGACCCCCACTGACCAATCAGAAACGAGGTAATCAAGTGTTGCCGGTGCGTGCGTGTACTTGTACAGTGCACAGCGTAATCATGAATATTCATGTTGTTTGGAAAGTACGGGAATAAGAAATACGAGTGTAAAAAGGTCAATTTTCTCCTTAGCCCAGGACAAAAGCTTGGTACGGGATTTATTGGCGTGTGTAAAAAGCTGAAAAAATTGGTACGGGACTAACGATAGTCCTGGGTCAGAGAAAGTACGGGGTTAAGAAACACACTTGTAAAAAGGGCTCAAGTGGCTATTGACAGAAAATTGCGTTTTATTGTTAAAACATTTGAGACATCTTATCTCTTAGAGCTATAGTCCATAGATTGTGAAAATGAAAATGCGGCATTATAAGCTTTGAGTAGATCATTTGTACCTATTTCATAGAATACTGCTTTTCTGCTTATGGACTGGGATAAATAGCTTTATCCACCTTTACAGCGGGCAGACGGCCTCCGTTTGTCATCTTTACCAACAGGTGCACGTTCCGGCTTCCGGCTTGTATAGCCCTATATTGTAGTCATAATGATTAATGTAATATCGATTACAAATGTAACATCTTTTAGATTAACCTTAAATATAAGGGGGAAAAAGGTGTACCCTGAATGTAATGACTGAAGAGCCGAAAATATGATACCAACTGTACATACCATTATTATTATTATTATTGTTATTATTATTATTATTATTATTATTATTATTATTATTTATTCGACCAGGTAAAGAATATACATATCATAAACATTAAAAACATGAAACAAAAACCAGAATGAACATTACAAAGGATACACTGTACTGTACACGTTACACAAAATGAAAATGAAATGAATGGAGACTACATGAGGGTCAGGGCAAACAAAAGTAAATATATTTACTATTGCCCATAGGCATGTGAACCCACACATGTTGCCCCTAAGAAACATTTAACAATCATTAAAAAATTATCCCTCAACCCCCGCTCCCAACCCCTTAACACCATAGCCCATATCAAACTTCAAAGCATAAAAACACAATACAATTCCAATATAATCATTCAACCACTGACTTCGTTTATAAAAATATATTCATATATTAATTTCAAAAACTGAAAAAAAAATACAACTTCAACATAAACGTAGGAGATTCCTGGATTTCCGCCCGACCCCAAACCCTAAACCTTTAACCTCTTAAAACAGTCATCATTGTCGTCAGCATAAAAGTGAAAATGAAGCACATGCATACAAATCAAAACAAAACCTATCACTCAATGTGATTAATACCCCATCAAACACCGAGAAAGTAAACTCAGCTAACAATTAATTTGTTTACTGTTACCATAACAACTCAATGTTCAACATGAACAAGGATGAAATTTGCACACCCACATATCATAACAGTCACATACCCCGAATTTCAAATCAATTGCCCAAAATCTGAGAAAATTAACTGAAATCACATTATCATATGATTATAATAGTAACTTTTAACCGTAAAAATGTAAAAATCGATGATCAACCCAATATCATGTAATAATATTTTACCCTATAGTGCATAACCTGATTCATTCTTAACACTAGGTTATAGCATTAAAGGTTAATATCACATTAAGAGTTATAAGATTTAGGGTTGATATTCCATTTATTACTAAAAGTTGATGTATTAAGATTCGATATTACATTTAGGCCAAAAGTTATTACGTAGGATTGATTTGGTCAGTACATTCATGGTTAAACATTAATACATTTAGAGTCGATATTTCATTTGGTGTTAGAAGTAATGACACTTAGGAGTGATAACACATTTAGTGTTGTTTTTACATTAAGACGATAACATACCGTTTTCACGGTCTTACCGATGACGAGATGTAGTCCTACTTCCGCATCGAATCGTCTGTTACATCCAGTGGCAATTTTCGTCATGCCGAGATCCAGTATGTGCTTTCGGACAGAGGGTAATTGGCGTGGAGTCTGTAGTGAACCGCCGAAGTGTTATTCAATCCGTAGGTGGTGCTTCACGGCATATACGTTTGGAGTCCCTTTGAAGGGGCTCTATCTTGTTTATACAGTCGTACTTTCGCACTTCGGACATGTGAGGTATTGCGGTTTTCGACCCAAGTGATGTGGTTGCAAATTGAATGTACCGAAGGCAATGATATTCCAGTGTGTTTATTAAAGTTGTATTCAGATTATCTGTGTCTGATACAACAAAGAGTTATTTCTTTATCATTATAACACCCTATACAGACTGGTTTAATTACTGATATATTCTAATCACATACTCTTCTTTAATACTTGTTTTTCTTTTTTTTTCAGTGCATTAGGTCTAGCTTTGTCAGGCAAACCAAACAAAGCATGAAATGATGTTCTAAAACTGCATTTCGTGTATTGAAATCTATTGAGCACGTTTAGATGGATGGAATGTTTTGTGCCTAGATTCAGAGAAGAAAAACACGCACGTTAAATCAAGTATCAAGCTTTAAGCATTAGTGATAACACATTTTAGTTTAAAGGGATTGTACAGTTTCGGTTGAGACCTAACTTCAGATCTCTAACATTTTTTGGTGAGATAATGAGAAACTTTCCATGAAATATGAAAGAGCGTGTAATTTTAAGAGAATATCGCGTTTACTTGATGAAAATTGGTTTTGAAATGGCTGAGCGATCCTTATATACTGTGAAACCCAGCTTTTATTACGATCGCTTTGTTTTAGTTTGTTTTTGGGTGCCTCAGCCATACCAAAACCGATTTTCATCAAACAAAAAGCCAAATCCTCATCTCCACCAATACTAATCTATCCCTTTAATAAGTTAGGAAATTACTTGTACTATAATTCACATATCGAATATGGGTAAAATGGCACCTTAGGGGAACCAGAAGTATCACATAATTTTATGGAAAAAACAACAACAACAGGGCATTGTACGACCATGAAATGAATCAACACTAATAATAATTATCGTTTCTTTCTTTTTTTGTTTTTCACTGTATTTTCTCAATTTTTTTACCATAATTTATTATTTTCATGGTATGTTGAGAATCATATAGACTAAACAAACTGATGCTCAGACCGTTACAGAAGAATAGAGCATGGGCATTCCCTCAAAGGTAGGACAGGATATTCGGAATTTAAACAATTATGTCATGGGAACATATTGCACATATATTTGACTATTTTAAAGTAAGTACATCATTAAACAAAGGGAAAATTCAGTGATACCTCATTGTAACATATTAAAAGACATTCTTGAAGGTAAGGTTAAAATGTTCTATTCTTATTTTCTTTTTTGTTCAGGTTTAATCACAAATATTTCCCTTAACAAGAATGGAGTTAACTGATTTTGTGAGCAAACGCTTCTTTTCTCTTTCATATTTGGAACTTTTGTCTGTAGTATACTGGAAGAAACCACAAGAGTCACAGTCACCTACGTTTAATCTCTTTTCAGTTGTATTCAGCAGCGAAAAAAAAACCCAATATTCCAAATGACGATAAGTTCAGTTTCCTCTATGAATCATTCACCGGATAAAAACACTTGCGTGGCTCTGTTTCTACCCATTAAAAAGGCGAAATGATGAATCAGGTGTAGATCTTCAGACTAACACAATAAGCTCAGACGTGACGTAACATCTCATTTTTGATAATGTATAGCACCTGTTTATATGATTATGTATATTATATTCAAATTTTGTTCAATTATATTTATGGAAGTCAAATACTACCTTTTTAATAAGTAGGCCTACCCACAACCAAAAGAAATAGCATGTTGTATTTCAATTACTAATGCTGCTTGATAACATTTATTCGTGCATGCAAAGAAAATGGAGTCGTGCACACAACATAATAATACAAAGACATCCAATAGTATACAGGCCTATCGATTTATTTACAGTTCTTACATAAAATATGACCCAAAGGGATTAACTTGATCAAGTTCATATTACTGATTTTGCTTCATCACACATTAACTATATACATACACGAAAACAATAACGAAGAAGGAATTATGAAACAACATTAAAGGGTGTGTACAGTTCTGGTCGAGGTGAGGATTTAGCTTTTAACGTTTTGCGAGATATTCAGAAACCACTCTATGAGATGTCAAAGAATATGCAGTTCTAAGGGGTATCAAAAGTTTATTCGATGAAAATCGATTTTGAAATGGCTGAGATATCCAAAAACAAGGTGAAACAAAGAGATCCTAATAAAGTTTTATTGTTAGCACTTTTTTTGGATATCTCGGCCATTTGAAAATCAATTTTCATCAAATAAACGTTGAATCCTTCTTAAAATTACATACTCTTTCATATTTCATAAGAGGCTTTTCATTATCTCACTTAGGAATGTTCAAAACATAAATCCCCACCTCAGCCAGTACTGTTAAATATTAAACATAATATGTATATAATTATAGTATACGTATGCAAATGATATCCGTGTCATTATTATTGATTTGATAAAGAAAAAATCCGTTTCCTATTAACATTTCACCCTAACTCCCTTCCCTTTGTCTCTTACTTCTATAATTTCTTATGTGTGTGCGTTTACTGTCCATCCTCTGTCCTTCCCCCTCCTCCATAATAGAATTTGCCTCTTCACCCACCACTCCATTTTTCTACTCACATCCCTTCACACACATCTACACACACACACACACACACACACACATACACACACATAAATGCAAAATTCACTTTCATATAGGCTTACCTATCGCATCTCTATCCTTTTACATTCCGACGTATTCAAAAGTTACACGTTCCCATTCATAATTTCCAAATAGGCCTACATAGCAATGTCATTCCCAATTTTCCCAATTTTAGTTTTAGGCTCGAGCCTTTCCCTCAGTCTTTCATTTAAATCCCAGAGGAGAGGTCGAAATTCTGAGTTGCATTCACCGACGCAAAAAGTCTCGTGTGGTTTTTCCGAATTAGGTGAGGGGGGAGGGGGAGGGGGGTTCAATCTACTGATGCACACTTCCTGGTCCGGTACTGACATAGATCCCACTAAAGTCAAATGGATGACCACCCCTAGGTGAGTCAGGGCAGTTTGTTTTCTTCTGATTAGTACCTGCTGCCTTGCCTGCGTCACTATAGAGGGAGGTTTTGAACTTCGAGCTGTTCGCAACTTTTTATTTTCAAGAATGCAAACATGAAATAGTGCAGCAGAGCCCAGTAACCGTGTGTGGCGTTTTACCTGCGATATATTCAACCCAATGCATATACTACCATTACTCCCAGGATACGACAGTTGCAGTTCCTTGATACGTTCCGTCTCGCGCGGCTAGTTTCTCTTCCGGGAGTCCCTGTTTTTTAGCGTCTTCCCGGGTTGAAATGTTCTTCGTTTAATTCCTTTGAGTTGCCACTGATGATTACTTTGCTATCCTAAATCTGGCAACACCTCCGCTTTTCTCATCTGATGAGACTGACGATTCTTCCGGTACCATAATATGCTGTAACGGCAGACGAAGAACCAACAAGCAACAATGAAATAGTAATTATTCCCGATGCATAATCAGTGGTTGTACATGTTATTGAAGAGTTAAATGTGAATACAGGTACACGCTATTTTGAAGGTTTTTTTCCAAAGTTAGGTTATCATCAAAGGAAGGCAAAAGCTCTCCTTCATACCATACTCGTTATACACGTACTACGAGTGGATATGTTGGAAGATATCATAAAAGACATTAAAAGATACCAAAATGTTCTTGGTTTTTTCAGCAGATACAATGTCAAATAGCTCAATTTGGTAAAAATTGACACATCGGTTTTTGCACTAAAACCTTTCATTTTTTACAAACAAAATGGCCTATGTCATATGGCACAGGTCAATTTTAATGTGAATAATGCTCAACTATCAACATTCAAGAGGTCACGCAGAGTCAAACGATTCGCTAAAACTGTTTATTGTATAATGTATTTAATTTTGACAACGGAGCATTAGGCTGATGCGAATCATAATAATCATATACTAAGTTTAACACTGAAAATGAGGGTAGCATAATCTTAAAAACGCTTAATAGGACTGACATCCATCGCAGGATACATCCGCTATGCTGTCATATGGTTACACGGTAATGCGCTTAAAATGTAACTTATATGCCCTAAGTTATAAGATCATGATTACACAACTCCATAACAGTATATTTGCTGATCAATGATGATACAACCACGATTGCTATCATACACAAATCTTTTGCGAGAAGTCGGATTTTTCTTTGGCATTCTTTTATTTTAATATCATTGTATTCATGTAGCCCGTGCACATTTTCTCTTCTTTTATAATGTTTCATTACTTTCCATGTTCCTCAGTGTAATTCATCGTAATTAATTTATTTTCATCCAGTATGGAGGGTAACATTCGGTGTATTTCTTTTTGTTTGTTTGTTTGTTTGTTTTTATTTTTGCATTCAATCATGATACAATTTGAATATAAATTTCAAAAAGTACAAAGACAAAGAATAGCAAGTGCAGTGAAATAAATCAATAACAGTACACAAATAGATACACATAGGTGATTGCATTGAGCAATGTAGATACACAGAAACATGAAATAAAATATATAGTATTTTTCAGTAAAGAACAGAGATCATTGAATGCAGGAGACCACCACTGTAAGCGATTAAGCTTGAAATGGATGGAGGCCTCATAAAGCAACTATCCAACGACACAACTCTCTTGGAGGAAAGTGATCGGGTGGGTGCAGTGCAGTTGCAAGTGTGAGTGCAAGATGCAGTTGAAGGAAGAAAATAGAGATTGAAAAGAAAATGGCAATCATTTACCATAAATATCTGTTATCTTGATTGGTTGGGAGAATATGATTGTGTCAAATATCGTTTTAGTCTTTCAAAGAATAGTTGGGTTAAATTAGATTCGGTTTGGTTGGGCTTTTAAATCTTGGACAATGATAGACGAATATGTGGAATGGTAATGGAAATGAAAATAGATACAAAATCTGCAATTGTTGAAATTAAGGTGACTTCATTGCATTTGGGGTAACATGAAATTTCATAAATTCATCATTATCGGCATCTCACGCCGCAATTATTAAAAAAAAAAACAAGGTAAAGCAACTGCTTCTTGTTTCCTTGTTCACTGTATTTACTACCATGTTGAAAAGCATGTGACCCTCACATACTTGTGCCAATGAGACTAGCTCAAAGATCAGACTGATTCGTTCTTAATTTAAGGAAAAGTAGAAAGCTTACCAAGCTGATATCCCCAAACTGGAAATAGACAGAGCGATGAGGATTCCGTAGATCAGAGCTGTGATTTTCAGTAGGTCAAACAAAAAGAAGCAGGAAATGAAAGATGTCTGGGCAAAACGTAAATATCTTAATTTTGATTGATATTGGTTCCATTCAAAGAATCAAAGAAACGAAAGAATATTGTTATATTCATAATTATCATCATAGAAAATAATCAGCCGCTGATACTCTTTTTTACTCTTTCCTAGAGAACTATGAAATCACTCATTTTTTTCATATTTGTTTTTTATTGTCAGATTGTGGTAATCAAAAAGTATGGTAACCTTTGTTACATATTCTACATCCTTTGAAAGAAGAAAAAAAAATGGACGCCATTTTCAATCATTTAAAGTGAGGTCATCACCAAATGCCGAATAATATCTTTCAGATTCGCTACATAATATGAAATATTTCAGAAGATATTATTAACATTTTCACTTATCTTGAAATAATTTTCTTTGTTTTTCAAAAGTTTCGAATACCACGTAAATAGGTCATACTGTGACTAACATGTAAAAACGAGAACAGTAAAAATGAAATGATGCAATAGAAAATGACATTCTGATAAACAAAGATAGGTAGAATAATGGATTCAATTGGGACAAGCTGTGACTAAATTCACTAGAACTGAGGCATAAATATGATTTCCCATGACTGTATAGGAGTGTATCTAGTTTTAGTATGGGTTACGTGAAGTTTGTTGCTGCGTTTGGCTGTAAAAGAGAGTGAGTTTGGCCAGAGCGAAGACCAGCGGAGATTTGGCAACCCTTTTGCCGGCAGCTAGTTAAAATGTGTGAAGTTACAGCGGTGAGTTAAACGTGAGTTAGTCGATTCCGGATGAGAAAACCATATAAAAACAATGTACTCATTTTGTGGCCTGAACGGCCCACATATAACATACATTTTTTGAAGAAGAGGTAGCCCGACATCGATATCCCCGGGCCGCCGCTATTCATTTTCATAAAACAGACTGATTCTTGTAAGGTTCCCGCACTCCAAGCAGAAATGAACATCCTCTAAAATTACAGTTACACCAGCTTCACAAACACAGAACATATTACCGTACAGATGGCTTAATATTGCGTGACATAATACATTTTAAAAGCAGCCCTTTAATATTATAGAGGAGCGCAGTACTGTATTCCAAATATTTTAATGCGTGTGTAGTTATAATGAATTTCTGCATAACATTCTCTTTTTTTTTATTTCAGCGCTGACAAAATGGTTTGAGTAAAGCAAAATGATTTTACACGTATTCCCTGAAATACATCATGCGCATTATATAAACAGAGTATTATGTTTATCAACAACACGATGTATATAGTGCCGCTTTTAATTGCAGTTTTGCGTGTTCTTGCACTAATTTCACTAGCATCACACCCATCTTCAAAGGGCGAATGTACATGATTGTGAGATTTACATACGATGGCTAAATTTACCTTGTCTACAAACAAACTTAATGTTTGTTTCGTTTCTTGTGCAAGTTAAGTCGTTCCGCAAGTCCAGTTGGTATCCAGTCTGACAGTCAATGGTGACAAGGGTCCAATTTCGACCTACTCTGATTGTCGTCTGCCCCTTTTCCAGGAGTACGAGTGACTCATAGGCAGTCTGATTTGTCCTGTATACTATATTGGAGACGACCAATTGCAATTAGTGAAATTATGACTATTATTGCAAATCACGGATAAACCTCTACTCGCACGAGCCTATTGCATATCAGCACTTTGATCACTAAAATAGATCACCTATTTTCGTTGCATTTGTTCAACAAATTGGGCTGCAAAATATGATTTCGGGGCATTGGTTTTTTTTTTCAGAATAAAAAGGAAAATCATGGAGGAGATTAAATTTTACACAGCTTGTCAATCGCAATCCTCTGAACGCCAATAGATGCAAAAAGCAAAAATATTCGACGATAATGTTGTTGCTTCACTGACAAGGATCACAAACATACCTGAGAGAAACGTATCGCATGCTTGGTCAACGGTTGTGACAAGACATGATTCACAATTTGCATCCGCCCTCTTGGAGTGTATAGAGATTTCCTCAGGGTCTCCCCACATGCAGAGACAGCAGTGTCGTGAGAAGGCAGCGAAGGTATGAGGCATGCAAAACACAATGCATTCGTTGGCGTTGGTGGCGTTCTCCACTGCGCTTCGTACCGGTAACATCCGGCATACCTGGATTCTGTTCCTCGCGTAAAAGAATGTCGGAATAATGCTGTTTAAAGGCTCCATCACAATAGAGTGAACGCCAAACGAATGTCAAATTCGAAAATATGAAGATACGTTCACATCGGTTTCTATGAAATGCTAAAATAGTTCTTAACGTGTTTGACGAAATTCCTTGTATTTAGTAATTATTCATAGGGATTCGCAAATATTGTACACCGGAGCCCTGCTTATAACATGTAAAAAATCTCCAGCGTATCTCTGCGAATCCCGACGAATAAGTAATGAACGTAAAGAACGTCAAATATATTACATACTATTCTCAGCATTAGCAACAGATGCGAAGATATCTTCAGTTCTTTTTTTATTCGTTGGGCATTCGTAATGCAGGCATTCGCTCTATAGTGTGACGGGGCCTTTAGTGTTTGCATAAAAAAGGAAAGTCAAGACGTCTCTTTCATTGCATATTTCAGCTCACTAACAGACGGCAGAACGATATTACCTACCCGTTGTTTTTTTTTTTTTGTTTTTTTTTGTTTTTGAAGAAATTTGTATATACCTTTTAGGTAATTCATATAGATCAACTTACGGTAAACGAAAACCACTTCAATATTGAGCACATATACCCTTTATAAGTATCACCTCCACTAATACTTTTGCTTAGACTATCTCTCAAAGTACGATGTAACTGATACGTATTGTGCAACCAATACCATCCCTACACTTTAGCTTGTTTTCTGATGCAAATACAGTAGCTAAAGAGTGATTAGTTTTTGTTCACGTCAGATTGAATGAAATAAAATCGTCTGTTCATGGAAACACTCTAAAGAATCCTACAAAAAATAAGAAGGTGGGTGTAAAAAGGAAGCACCTGATAATCATACTTATTGCTAACATTGTAACAACCATTACAGGTAGGATGCTACGTGTATAATCAGTTTTGTCGTTATATTACTTTACGAATTGCTTGCTATCCATATGCCATTGAATGACCGACCATACTTCCTCACTACTTAACCTATTTAAAAAAAAAAAACACACACACTTTTCTGAGTTTGTCTCAAATTTTAGAGAGCACACGATATCTTTAAAAAAAAAATTCATCACATCCTGCTAGAACGCGATGAAACCCAGCACACTAACACGAAGATGTGATATTAGCATTTTTTCTGTACAAATATTTACAGTACATACACGTAGGCAGCATCATCAACAGTAACAAAGAGAATACATACCCGCGATTTAGGTTGTTTTATACATTCGTGATGATGAGCGAGGGTCATTGTCACGCAATGTGTATGGTATGCGGAGTAAAATAATTCTCCACAGAGCGTACTCTATAGGCCTACGCACCTGGACATGCTACCCAGACTGAGCTGCCATGACACGTAAGACAAGGCTGCTTGAGTTGGTTGAAAAGATCGCAGTCTGCTTTACCTGTTCAAAAATTATATAATTTTCTGAAAGCTTTGTTCATCACATTTTCGAACTCTGAATGACAGAAACAGTCACCACTGTGCTGCGTGGTATAAGAGTACACACACACACACACACACACACACACAATCTATATATACATATATATTATTATTATTATTATTATTACTACTATTATATACATATATATATATACATATACTCAGCAAAAAAGAAAGTAAACACTTTTCGCTCTTTTTCGAAACTTTACGCATGAGGGAACACCCTCATTTTTGTCTTCCAAGGCACAAAAGTAAAAATTGCACAATTGACTATGCAAATGCCCTTCAACGTATAATTTACCATTTGCAGATTAAACAAAAACCCAGCATTAGTGCTTTGAAATAATTCTAAAATGTGAGTTAGGGATAGAAACAACCACTGTAAAAATTAGAATCCGTGTCAAATATTATTAAATACTCAAAATGTGAACAATAGTTATAATAAAAATGTTTCCAGACTAAACCGTATACAGTTACGTGTTATTGAGAAAAACACTGATACATGTATCTCCTTATATTTTAGGCTTTATTGCGAAATTTGTATATGGTAGGATGTTTTGTGATACAACAGACCTATACATATGCATCAAAATGTGATGTCTTGAACATTTTTAAATCACTTCTCCCAAAGGTAAACTGGACTTTAAGATAACAATGATAACAAAAAAAAAAACGTTCAACACAATGAGAGACATGAATGAAATATCAAAAATAAGTTTCGTTCTCTTTATCTCTCTATAACCTCAAACAAAATCGAAGTGGGAAACTTTAGAGGGAAAATAAGAATTTCTGACAACTCAAACTTCAAATTACGTACGGAGTAAGCGCACAAAGATGATTAAATGAACAAAATATCTTATTTCAAGGGCGGATCCAGGACTTCCGTAAAGAGGGGAGGCGCCTTTACAAATTTAAAGAGGGCGTATGCCCCCCCCATGTTTTCCTTTTATTTCTCTTGTTGCGCCCCCCCCCCCCCATCCGTCACTGTATTTCATTCATTCAAGTTAGTTATTTAAGAATTCATGACACAAATTTAAGAACCAAATATAATTTACAAATTTCCTAATTTGAGAAATCAATTCAAAATCCTAGTTTTTGCTTCTATCATTTCCTTTGAATCAGAATTTGACAAAAGGTTTTTCATTTTCCTCCATCATTTCTAGCCTTTATTGATATTTTGGGCTTCAAAGATATCATAGAGATCATAGGTATATTTTTGTACCTGATTTCATGTTTTTAATTGTGTTAAATTTGTCTTTTGTTCTTATTGTTTCATGGAAGAGCATTTACGCATGAATTACAAGTTGTTCATTTTTGCAATTTGTACTTCTGTCCCTTGGAAGAGAAAAAGAAAGATGTTCACTCATGTTTCCCTTTTGTTGACTTACCAATTTGATAGTTAATCAAATTACCTTTCTTAAGGTATTTTATACATTAACATTTAACCAAAAACTCTATGAGAAATAAAAACTTGAAAAAGTGTTTACTTTCTTTTCTTTTTTTTTTCTTTTTTTTTTTGCTGAGTGTATAAACATAATATTATAATCAATGATATGAGTACATTTCACAAAATTTTGACATGGACATACTGTACTAGAAAAGCCTATATTATATCTTTGGAACCTACATTCTACAATCTTTGCTTTCTAGTGGGTTCCTCATATTACACGTCACTCATATGTCCTTACATTTTTTTTGGTGCAATTTTATTTCAAATTGATTGTTGTGTTTAAAAAATTCTAAAATAAAGTGGAATATAAAACTTGTATGAAATGTGGAATATGGAACGTGAATAAAAAAGTGAAAGAGATAATGTACATTAAATTTATACCCTCCCTATCATTGAGTTCATGCGTATGAGTAAAAGTGCTGTCACCATTTTACGCACTTGCCAGTGCTATAGGCCTTACACAGATCTGACGACGGGCCTAACAGTGCCTAATAGGCACAAAACTTGTTAATGGGGGCTTGTTCATTACAGCCACCTCCAATGGTGTCGCTTCTATTCCGTTGTCACTACAGCATGTACATTCAAAGTTATGAGACAACCTGCTATGGTCATGAATTTGAGCTCACTGCTTCCGCTAAGATGTTCTTAGTTTACTACATAAGTGACATCAGTAAATGAATATGAAAAGGTAATGAACAATATAATACATTACCTCCTAGGCACGAAAGAGACTCAAAGTTATGTATGGGTCCTAGTTGATCACGCTTCGTGCCTGCTTGACCCATCTCTTTGAAGTCAGGCTCTCCGCAGCTGACCACGCCTACTTTGCAGTCGAGGGGTAATCCGAACTTCAGTGTGTTCCAGGTCCCATTCTTGGCAACTTTAATGAAGACTTTGTCACACTTGCCAGCTGTTGTCAGTTCAGTATTTTGATACCAATCAAGAAGCATGAAAAGCAATAAACACACACACAAACACACATAGATATCACCACTGATTATAATAGAGAGGTAGAGCAAACGATATTTATAAACTCTCTATCAGAATTTAGGAATGAGTTCCGAGGATTGTTGGATTCAAGAATGTAATGATGACATCGGAATGAAATAAATCATCGATCAACTATTCATCAATCATTTATGTGTCAATGAGTTAAATATGCAAAATTTCACAAATAAAACATACGCACACACACTCTGTTTCTAATGATTGTCTGTGTCCGAATTTCGTTCGATATCATCATCGTTTTCACAATGAAATGATACAAACAAACGATGATCTTATGCAAACTCATACAAACAATCACAAGCAAACACACACACACACACACACACAAACAAGCACACTCACTCTCAACACTGAGTGCAGGAAATAATACATATGGCTACAGTTTTGTGTAAAAACGCGTTATTTCCTTTCGACACAGTTAAAAACGACTTGCACTTTTTAATTGTATATATATATATATATACTTTTATGCTTTTTTTTTCAAATATGATTAGTACTGTCTTGCTAAGCTTGCAAATATTCCACTGAAGTGAAAAGGATGCTTCCTATAACGTCGTATCTCCAAGGCCAAAAATGTCGAAAGTGAAATTGTTTATGATTTTCTGCTACTATAATCATAAATAATGTGAAGTTAAAAACGACACAAAGTTGTGTCAGTGGCCAGTCTACATGAGGCAAAGAAGTAATGCCGTGTTCATTGCGACTGTCATCGTCTCCGCTGGCAAAAAAAAAAAAAAAAATATCGAGTGAAAATATTCACTCTTAAAGGAGTGAATACAAAAAAGAGTAAATTTAGAGTGAAATTGGAGTGAATTTTGAGTGAAAATATTCATTTTCACTCATTTTGGAGTGACCTCAGGGATCACTCGAAGATTTTGGAGTGATCCCTGACGTCACTCTAAAACGAGTGAAATGAACATTTTCACTCAAAATTCACTCCAATTTCACTCTAAATTCACTCTTTTTTGTATTCATTCCTTCAAGAGTGAATATTTTCACTCGATTTTATTTAGAGAGTAAGACTTTTTTTTTTTCAATCATGATCATGATATTATGATCTGTAAAGCGTGGCTCAGTCATCATATGGAAAGCAAACATGGAAAGAGATGTAACTGTTTTACACCAGAAATAAGTGTTCAGGAGTAAATGTGCTGTGACTTTGTTGCCTTGAGTTTGATTGAAAACATGAGAATATGTGATCCCTCATCATCCCCCCGCCCCCCCCCCAATAAAAAAAAATGAATAAATAAAAATAAAAAGGTCTCCCGACATGGATTTTGAGGTAAGATCAGATTCTGAAACAAAGCAAACTCTAATATTCAAAATGACATATGATGCAATTCATATTTTCCTAGCCCATGTAAACAATTGAAAGGAAGTAACTGCGGGGGAGGGGGGAGTGTCATGAGAAAAGAGACTTTGAAGTTTAGAGTCTATTCAAGTGATCTCAACCAAGCTATTCTCTCTACACTGAAGAGAATAAAGAACAATTTATAATACTCCATACCATCACTATGAAGTGGTTATCAATCTAAACTGAAAACTTTGCACGAACATTGAGTACGCTCTTTTAATGACTGATACCACTTTTCTAGGCAATAGCAGCATCTGTTCAAAAGTTATTAAAAAAAAATTAAAAATATTGTTTAAAGGATCTGTTGAAGTGATCTCACCCAAGCTGCTCTCAGTGCAGTGAATGGAACAAAGAAGTGGATATATAAGTCCATAGCAACCACTATGAAGGGATTATTAATCCACACTGTACTTTGCACCCATGTTAATTACATTCTATTTATGTCTGATACTAACTTTTTAGGCAATAGCAGCATCCTTTTGCAAGTTTTTAGAGTTGAAAAAAAAAACACACAAACAGATTTCTCGTGCTCCAAACCCGTAACCCTGAGAGAGTCTCCATCAGACCGAACGAAAAAAAAAAAAACTGCTGAAAGATAATTTCCTATTCATTTCAATATCCCAAATATAAGAAATGTATTGGAAAAGAATCATTCCTTTAATAAAATACTTAAAATTGACTTGGTCGCTATATTTCAAAAATTACGTTTTTCATTCTTATCGGAGAATCAGATCGTACGAGTTTAGTTCTTGTTTTCTCGGACTTACACATTCCCCCATATCCAACTTTTTTTATGGCAAGCAAACTGTTGCCTTTCAGGCAGCAGGGAGATTAATGAATAAGAGTTTAAAAACAGGGATGCATAAATTAGGGACCAATGTCTAGGATCCCATTATATTGAAAATAAAAAGAGTTCGTGAGTATGGGAAGATGTAATAACAGAAAGAGATGAATGCCAAAAAGGCGTATGTAGCGAGCTCTCGAAGGCGCTCGAATGACAAGTATGAAGTGCTGACATTCAGAAAATGCCATAATGAGATGTGAATTACAATTGAATGAGAACTTTTCATTGTAAAAGTCACTTGTTCAGGTTAGGGCCTACATGGAGGAGAATACAAAAAGGCGTGTGAGATTTCTTGAGAAAAAAAAATAAAAAAACGCTTCCTAAAGTCTTCATACGCATTGATAGGAATGAACAGGTATATGGATTGCTATTGCAGAGATGTATTTAAAGATCTACAGTTTACACATTTGTGGCAAGGTGTCTTTAAACCTTGCGAAAAGAGATTTTGAATTACAGGCGTAATATGGTTTTCATGTAGAGAAGGACAATAAAATAAAAGACTATGACAGATGAAAGGGTATGAAAAGGATGAAAAGGTATGACACAGTAAGAGCCGCTTTCACACACATTGAAGGAGTCAGCGGAGTTTGCGTGAACATGTTAAACTTGAGTTTATTTGCTTCTGTCAGTCCCTGTTAACACATGCTGCCCAGGATGAATTATTGCAATGTTCAAGAAATAATTGAATTAATTGACAAATAAACTCAACAGTTACTGAAACGTGATTCCGGGCAACAGGGTGTGCGAACCTAACTGTGGAGAGTTGCATTGTGGGATTAATAACACCCGAGTTTCCCTTTCGCGTACCGTTCATAAACACTACGTCTTTGTGCAAATATCTTGATGTTTGAAATAAAAAAGCAAGAGGGATTGCTTTTTGCATCAAATTATCACCGTTCACAGTAATTTTCAGCTTTTGTGCAGACAAACAAAAAAAAAAGGACCCAAGGACATGTAAACCATTTCGGAAGATATATTTACATCATAAGCTTTCAGTAATGTTACAGCTATGCCCACTGTGTTAATTTTTAATGTTCATCCTGTAAATACAAAAGAAGAAAATACTGCAGGATATGAAATCCTGTAAATGTAAAAGAAGAAAATACTGCAGGATATGAAATCCTTTGAAAGGAGCATGGTTAAGATGAAGAATTCCTATATTCTGTTACTAATCTTATAGACGCTTAGTCAAAAATAGGCCATCCCTCACAACTCTTTAAAGAGGAATATGGAATAATGTGGCTATCATTTTTTTTTTCGAGACTTACTTTATTTCGAAAAAAAAAAGTTATCGAGACAAGGCGAAATATCAGAAGGTTCGTGAACAAAATAATCTCGTCCATATCTATCTATATTTCGAAATTGAATAAATCTAAAATTGTCCTTTGCCATCAGCGTTGTCGTATGAAATGAAGCTGTGAACATAAAGAATTAGGCCTACCTAATGAGTACAAACTTATGCAAAGTTTTAGTAAAGAGGTGGTGGTTTTGCATGGTTTTTGCCCACTTAAACAGGCACACAGTAGTACTCTATACGTCGAGTTTATCATTTTATAATATTCAAAACGGATTTTATCGGTGTCCCCTTTTAGGGAGAAATTTCCAGGACAGTCTTGAAAGTAATGTCTAAACTCCGTAATATTTTTCCCATACTGTTATTGTTTTCATTCAAGAGAGAATTCTCGGGCCCATTATATGCGACGACATTAAGTTGAGGAAATGGCATCTTACCGTCTGCCGTTAAGCATACTGCAGGGGCACACACGAGCACCAGTACCAGCACTCTTTGGACGTGGAGAAAAAAGCAGTCGGAATTGTTGGTCATTATTTATTCTCATTATTACTGAAATCGAAGACAAGTTCCTCGTCGAGTTTCATCCGCAATCATCCGTGTTTCCCTCTTAAACTGAGACTCGTTACTATTTGGTTTACCAAGCATTAATAGGCAGACGGTGCACTGAAGCATTCTTTAAACTCTGCCTAAACTAAAATGATTCCGTGCACGATACCAGGAACATGTACCATGCGCTAAGTTATGAATCACGCACACGGTTTTATGATAACTATCGATAGGCCTATACTCTTCAAAGTGTCAGTTCCCACGCGTATCCATCTTTGTCATTAATCACGTTTCAACAATGGGTCCTCCTACCATCTCCATACTCCGATTCATCACTGACTACTTCTACAATCTCCATCTAAAGTATAATGTATATTTTTTTTTATTGATAATCCATATGTTGTTGTTGTTGGGTTTTGTTTTTTTTTTTTACTTTCCTGTACATTGTGCGTATAATTATGTCACTGATTATGTTGGAATGGAGAAAAATATAAATGAACTTATTGAATTTGAACTACCACACTCAACATAATCCCTTTTTTTAACCAGGGAAGTGGCACTAGAAAAAGATGAAAAATTGAAGTATGAGCGCAGTAAGGCCTTTGTTTTTGCGCTGAAGACCCCCCCCCCCCTTTTTTTTTTTTTTGCTTGTCAGCTGATGAAACCTGGAAGTGGCATCGAAAGTATAAATGCGCCCCACCTCCCCCCCCCCCCCCCACACACACACACACTTTGAAAACGTGGCGCCGGCCATGAACATTACGAAAACAGTATGGTGGACCGCTTTTGCGTACACTCACCATCATACACAGTATATCCGGTAAGAGCATTGCAGCAGAACCCTGCTCTATTCATTACCATGACTAGAAATGATCATATCAGTAATATATTGTACCCTTGATGTCCAGTGCCAGTGTCACACAGAGACGTGAGCTGCAATTTTAGCAACTGTAGAGGGCGCAATGAAAATAACATTCCTGATTGGGAATAATCTGACTGGCCCGAATTCTCAAAGCTGGAATAACTATTCCGCGGAATAGTTATTCCGGGGAATGAATTATTCCACCTTTGAGAATAGATTCCGGGGAATAAATCCCGTCATTTTACGTCACGAGGGCCTGATTTGGATAAGAGGCGTAATAAATCGGCGGAATAAGCGGTGTAATAACGTTATTCCACCTTTGAGAATTCGGGCCACTGTGTATATAATCCGTAGGCCCTAACTCATCATAATAGCATGTTGAAAAGGAAATGAAATAATAGGCGCACATTTCTGTGGCGAGGCTATTGCGAAAGCAACATTGGTGCGCACGTGGATACAATTTTGTGTTTATTCCATTTCATGTCGAGAAAGAAAATGTGAGGATTTTGTGCGTAGGTCACTGGAGACTATTAAGTCATAATCACCTCTTCTTATGTAATGTTACCCCTTCAAGTAAACTTTAAATTTATTATTTTTTTTATTTGATTATTATCAATGATACTAACCACCTACAGTCTGTACTTTGACTCCTTCTGTAAATTTAACGCCCTCTATGAAATAGGCATTGTCACAAAATTATTAGGATAATCAGACTTACTGTGGTAAGTGGTGATGATAAGAAATATGAACCAAAAACATATGGAGACGGTTTATATCGTTTTTCTGCCTTTTCAAATCTCATTTCCCGTAATACAATCTTTACACTAATTCCACGTAATTATCACTATAAAATTATAGGGCTGGTGTTTTGAAAACGGTTCCTTTTAATGAGAAAGAACCCCCTTCCCCCTCTCCTCATGAACCTAAAACGTCAATAATTGTACACTAATTGATCGTCCTGTAAACTAACAACTTTTACACTGGAATTAGCAATTTCAGACGGACCTAATTTTGCAAGTTTTAGACGTATATGTGCCATGGTCATGCAATTCAACCCATATTTCCGCTGTAGTCATTCCGTATACAGATATCACAGTGTGTAACCGGTGAATACATTTTGTTTATAGGCATTACGCAACACCAAGTTCAGGTGTCAATTATTGTCGAGAAATCGCCCTCATGCAGACGAGTTTCATGATCATTGTACCCGACGTCTCTGTCTGCTGCAATACAAGAAAATAATCAGGGCGGGAAATTTACTGCAACGACTTTTATTTGCGAAATAATGACGCACTCTCAATAAATTATTGATTAATCCTCTTTCCAAAGCCGTTACTTCATATTCCTAGTTTCAATTTTCCTTTCTGCGTGTAAGTGTAGTTGTCTTCATCATGCTGTATAGTTAGCTTTGTGAGAGCTTCGCGTTTTACTGTTTTATATTGCTGAATCTACGTGTATGTTAGTTTCATTGTTTGTTTTGCGCTTGTTTGTTAAACGATTCAGTCACTTGGGTATTTGATCGAGACTGGGGAGAATTCATGGAACAGTTATTTTTATTTTACAGCAACTGATTTGTGTGTGTGTGTGTGTGTGTGTGTGTGTGTGTGTATGTGTGCGTGTGTTTTGGAATAAGACCATGTTCATGATAAGAAGGTGTTGTAGTCCTGATGTCTTTATTGGTTTACAAAAAACAAAAAAAAAACTCTATCATTCTTGATAATTTCAGAGCGTGGAACACTTTGATATTGAAATGACTCATTATCCATTCACTGAACGTTTCTCAATAGACTGGACTCAATCCTAGTGACATCTTCAAGTAGACATGATTCAATGTACATGATGTACAAACCAGTCGAGAAATGACGTCAGAAACATCGTAATGTGTCTATCTTATCATATTTGACGTCAGTGAGAATTAACCGGGTCAGCCTCTAATCAAGAACAGCATCGTATATGTAATGCACAACACATAAACAACGGTTCATGTTTAGACTCCAGATGTAGTGGTAGTTGCACACTTTTATTCATTCATATGCTCTATAAAAAGGATAGAAAATTATAAGTTTGTTACAAAAACTACAACTCATACGACTAGTTTGCATAAGCGATTAGGAGTGTTACAATTTCATGCCTGATAGAGTAAAAAAAAAAAAAAATCAATGAACAATATGTAATGCGTGAATATCGAAAACATGTTGTGAATCAAACAACATCCATACACACACACACACACCCATGCAGCATTGCACATATTATGCAAGATTTAAAGGACAAGTTCACCTTCATTAACATTAGGATTGAGAGAATGTAGCAATATTAGTAGAACACATCATTGAAAGTTTGAGGAAAATTGGACAGTCCGTTCAAAAGTTATGAATTTTTGAAGTCTTTGTGCAGTCACCGCTGGATGAGAAGACTACTGCAGTGTATGATGTCACATGCGTACAACAATATAAGGAAAATATAAAGAGAATTTCACAAAATTCATCTTTTGAAAAAAGTACACATTCCCTTGACTCGCTACTGACATACAGTTATGGGTAATATTATTCCCATTGCCTTTAGAAAGAGGCAAGTCAAGTGCTCTTTTATTATGCGGAAAAAGTGAAAATATGTTGAATTTTCTTTACATTTTCTTTATACTGTTGTACTCATATGACATCACGAGCCTTAGTAGTCTCCTCACCAGCGGTTCCAGCACAAAAATTTTAAAAATTCATAATTTTTGCATCGATTGTCCAATTCCCTCAAACTTTCACTGATGTGTTCTACTAATATTGCTGCATTCTCTCAATCCTTATGTTTATGAAGGTGAACTTGTCCTTTAACATACCAGTAATGTAGGATTTCCAGTGTATATGATTGTCGAAATAATATGACTGTACGCGTGGAGCATACATCTCAAACTTATACCTTGTACATTTACTTATTTAGGTGACTCATCACATTTAAATCTTAGCGTGAATCAATTTCTGCTACAGCTGCAGTGCATCGGAAAATCTAACAGCGATAGCCTTTGCCAAATAAAGTAAAGGCCTAAATGGTAATTAGGAGTTAATTGTTGTTAATTAAGTGTTAATTAATGCTATCAAATCAATTCGAATCATTAACACATGATTAATGTTCTTTGAAAAAATAAGGGGCATTTATGTTTCCGAAATGTTACTGTAAATCAAAATATAGGTACGTAAAGGGGGTGTATCTTGTGACAATCAAATGTTTGCCAACGGAGTAAATTGTAGGTTTCATCAGAAATTTTGAAAATGTTCTAAAATTACCAAAAATTTGCCATAAATTTGCCAAGTTCACAAACATTAGCTGCTCAGTTAGAAAATCCCTCTAACGGTTAAATTTCCTGCGATTATGAGGAAAATTGAATTACATATCAAAATTAACTATATAAATCAAAGTACAACTGTAAAATGTGCAAAAGGTGAGATAGAACAAACCATATGCTTACAACGTACATGTACATACAGAGAGGCATAATCATTCGCAATTCAGTCGGACGCACTGGAGGCTCTCTGAGGATACAATTTGAGCAAACAGAATTATGACTGTATTGTGATGAAAGAATGTTAATGCACCTTCAAAAGAGACGTTGAATCTATTGTATAATCATATGTTTATAAATTCTTGTTAAAGGCGTTTTTGTAATATGTTGAAAGTAATGAAGTCAGATTGTAATATAGTGTATTTGATGTTTGTTTATTCAATATAGATTTATATATGATATAATATAGTAAAATGAAAATGTAATATTTGATGAAATATATCATTATGTTAGGTGTTTTTTGGTGTGTAATAATTTCATTGATTTCTTTTTCAGCATTTTGGTAGTACTAGCTGGATGGTCGGTATAAAGTTTTGGAACTGCTGTGCAATAACTTCTCCTTTTTGTTTTATTACACCCATCATATGTATTTTTGTTGTTGTTGCTGAGATAAGGGTTTTTATAAATATTCATAATCCAGTGTTGTAAAGAAAAGTGGTTGTACTGATGTAGTTTTTTTTTTCTCTGTTGTTGTACTGTACATGTATTTTTTTTTTGATTTACATCTATAAATGTATGATTTAATGTAAAAATTTTCTATATGTTTGTTGTAACCACCTTATTATTTGTGAGGTACTTTGATTTTTGTCTATATACACTGTACATGTACTCTGTAAACTGAATGTACTTCAGCCTCTGGGCTGCCAATTTCAGGAACAATAAACCTCATCAATTCATCAATTCAATTCAATTCAATTCAATTTCGGAGGTACAAGATTAAATTTCGGCTGCGCTCAAACATGTCAAAAGACAATAAATGAGTACATCCCCTTCCCTTCCCCTCCCTACACCCCCCTCCCCCATCCGCAGATGAGAAAATGGTAAAATCGTGATTAAAATGTTAAAACCTTAAAAACATAAAACCATAAAAACTTGGTTGACACTAATGACGCTCTGATATACTCACTAACGCAGCCACCGATAGACCTTTTAGTAATTGTATTTCCTTCGGGAGATTTTTACAAACAAGTGAATAAAATCATAATACAGCTTGTACTTGGGTACCAAAGCTGTACTGTTCAAACACTAACTTGAGACTCTTTATTAATCTAACTACTCCAGAGATTGTCATGCACTTCATGCTTTGAAAAGGCATACACCTGTTACCAAGGAATACAGACTAGCAGAGAACAACGTTAAGTGGGGGAAAAAAAGAAGAAGCACACGGGATTAAAGTTTAAAGGTTGCCATCTCGTCGTAATATTGTTGAGTGGCGTCGATGCATTTAACGATATCCGGTTTCATCTCGTCGCGGGGTGGCGCCGGTTTCGGCGTATGGAACCCGGTGCTTTTGAAGGCCACTTCGTGAATTTTCTGATTAATCAAAGGAATCAGACATCGCCACGTGTTGACAATATCCGCGCTCCCATCCCACTCAAGAAGGGAATCGGTGTACGGCATGCCGGCAGCCTCGCACAACTTCGGCAGATACAGCTCCGGATTCGTTGCCAAATCGTCACAATCGATCACAACCGAGTTCGGATCGATGTTCTCCCGGACGTGCTTCCACAAATCGTACTGACACTTGTACGTGTATCCAGGCATCATGAACGGAACGTCCTTTGTCATATCAAAGGTTTCCTCCTCCAGCGGTTTGCCCATTGACAGTCCCTCCGTCATCTGCTTGAAGAGCAGCCGACGCCAAGAGGGGAACATGCGATCTGGGCGTCGGATAAGGAAGACGTGCTTGAAGTTAGCCTCCTTGGTGGGCAGCATGTCGTAGAAGCCTGTGGCTCCGTAAGCCATGTCCTTGATGACGTATGACTTATCTGCTGGTAACGAGTCTAGCTGCATTCTTACACTGTCGCGTCTGATTGGCCAGAAAATAATGCACATGAATGATCACGTTATTAAGTAAGAAAGTGACATTTCTTTAAAATTACCGTCGTCACAAGCATTTTTTAAAATAACAATTCAGACAAAACAAAGATCGTGACAATGTGAAAACAGAATAAATATATTTTATGAGGATAAAATACCACAGCATATACCTGAATGTCTACGAAAACCCCATCCCATACTGAAAGTGACAACATTAAATGAAGACAAAACTCTGAACAGTAACAGACAATATAGGGCATTCGCGGCTTCCCAATCGGTTAGACTCACAATCATTTGAAAGAACATGGCTTTAAAATGCAAAGAAACTTAGAGTAGGGCCTACTAGATGTCCATCTCTGTGTATGTTTTTTTTTTCAAAATTAAGATTAGTAATACACAAAGTGATGTGATTGATTTAATCGGGTTTTACACGTTTTAGTGGAAAGAGCGTTATCAGTCCAGATCCTATGTAAATCTTATCAGTTCAACTAATCTTTGCGAAAATGCAGGGGTTGGGTAACGGGTATACACTGTATCAGATCCGTAACACATCTTTTGAAGAGATACGGTGTATTAGAGCTCCTCATCACGACGATGATATTATCTGGCAAATGAAGAGGATGTAGCGGATTCTCCAGTGGGCCCAAATGCTCTTAAAGCAACTGTTATGCGACGCACACGCGTTTTGATGAATGATATGATTCAACATAGAAAAGTTATTGAAAACGATTATGGTTTGATTACGATCAAGCGAGCGGGGGGGGGGGGTGGGAGGGACCAACTGTGCACAGTCTGGTGCATGCATTTATCAATAACATTTTAGTAGTTTAGCATAATCAATGATCAATGATTAAAAATGGCCACAGACACATCAGACTGTTGATCAACACTTTGATGAAAGGATATAAGTGAGCCCGGACTGAATGAGGTTATAATCCAGTAGGTATTTTAACTGTTTCAGGACACATTAAATTGTTGATCCTTTAGTGACGATGATATCGACTACATGCTTCTCAAGGTGGAAAAATGGCTTTCTGAGTACTCTTTCGTGTTATCAACTAAACATCATGAACATGGATTATTGTGTAGGCGCCACTCTGACTACACACTCTCAGTCCTCTTTCGGGGGCATTTTATGGACGGTCATTTTCATGTTACAGTTTATATATTTTTCAGACACAATGTTCATAATAAAAAATAAACATTGTTTTTATACCTCGTGTTTTTATGTCTTTTTTTTCCCTCTCTTTACTCACAGAAAGAGTGATGTGTCCAGCTTGCTTGGATCAAACTTATCTTCCAAGGGTATTCCTTTAACTTTGGCCGCCATGCCGGCCCCGAAGGCCGCGGGGTCGAAGTCTTTCATCAGTCTCGGCAGCTTGAAGCCCATGGAGGCGCACGTGAAGTCGTTAAAGAAGGCGAGACAGTACGGCTCGTACCATGCCTGGAAGAAGTAATCAGTATAAAAGAAGGAGTGGCAGAAATATTGTTAAGTATCAAGGAAACATCGAAAACTCAGTGTTAGGCCCTTTCAAGGACCATGGAAATTTGTTCATTGTTTAAGATACCTCCTTAGAGCAATACTCATCGCTCTTTAAAAAGAAAGATGTCCTACAGGAAAGAACACAGGTTGAATAGCTATTGTGTTTTGATATGAAGTACATGTTTAGTATATTTCATTTGTATGTTATTATTTCGCTATTTGATTGTATCTACTACGCAATTTTACTTTCATCTTTCAATCACGTATCAAAACTTTTAAAGAAATACAGTTCGACCTCGATTATCCGGCCTCCTTTTATCCGGAAACCTCTATTATCCGGACGCGTTCACGCAGTGAAGGACTTTTTTTTTTCATCCAAAAATTCAGAAAAACAGTGACTTCAACATATTTTCATGGATCTATTTCACTAATTTCATAAGATGTGCATGATAGGTTTCTCAATATCTAAGGAGGTAAAACATGTATGATTTTCACATAAAGATATAGGGCCTACTTTATTTTTGTGAAGAAGGGACTACAATTTTGCGCAGGCTAGCATAGATTACACCACCGTTGCGGGGTACACTACCTGCCTAGCTGCCAGTGCACTGGGACGGCAGCTTGGACGGCAGCTATATTATACATTAACATTGTGTCTCCCATATCCGGCCAATTCGCTTATCCTGATGAGCGCCGGTCCCGACATGGCCGGATAATCGAGGTCGAACTGTACAGCACAGTGTTAGCATAGATACCAATGTGAAATGGAAATGGAAATGGAAATGAAATGGAATTGTTTGCTGTTAAAGTCCAAATGTTTGACTAATGCATTTAACGCGTGTATTTATTTCATACCACCGCATTGTTACTGCTAGGAACAAGCTTAGTTTTAAAACAGATGGCCACTTCAAAAAAAAAAAAAAAAAAAACATAAAAAAAATTTCAGCCCACTCACTGTACTGCTTTTCTTCCGGAGACAAGCATCATATATTGTAAGATTATGTAATGTGCGTGCTACTTTATTCATGTATTTTACAATTTGCTTCATCTGTTGGTACAACGGCGAACAATGATTTCGAGGTCGACGCACGACCTACAGTTTGTATTGTTGCAATTTCTGAGTTCACTGTTCGCATCCAACAAAGTGTTACGTTTCTGTTGATACAGAAACCAACAATGTAACTGAAGTCGATGTATCACTTGTTTAATTGCTTGTTAGCAAGAATGTTTTTACTGTATAGCCGTCCTACGCTGTTACGTCATTGTGTGATTACCTTGTCATTGCTTTTGTTATGAATGATTGTTAGTTAAAATAGTTGTTAAGGACTTCAAATTTAAATACCGTACCCTCCCGTTTTCAGTGACCACAGCAGCTATCAATCTGCTGTATCACAACCAGTTCTGCCCAGTTCTTCTCTTCTTTCATGCTTTGTCTTCACAGCTTAATGTCTTATCTACCCGTATCCTACCCTATATAGCTCTCAGATTCTCATCTTCCCTCCGGTATCTGCCTCCATATCCTCCCTTTCTTCTCTACCCGCATTATATACACGGCTATACCGAAACCAGATTTCTCTTGTCCACCCCCCCCCCCTTTTCTGGAGTCTGTCTTTATTTCTTCCTCTTTTCTTTCACCCGATTCCATCTCGACTCATTCTATAATGTCAGACAAGAATATTGTAAAAATGACAAATTCCTTTCAGAAAGGAGGTTGTATTGACATAATGATACTGTTTATTTTTCATTATGTGTAAGTCACACTACTTGCTAGGTCACCCCTAAAGTGTAGCATATTATTTGAATTTGTGTTTTTGTGTGTCTATGCTCTGCAGTCCTGTAGATCATGTCAATAATTTCATTTCAAGCGCTCCTCTATAGTTTGTTACAGCACAACACGCACCGATGCACCTCATCGTATACACCCCGTGTATACGATGTGCACTACACTTCCCGTTGCACCATGATATGCTGCGATCACGTAATGTTACTCATTGTAAATGGATTCTGATTTTGGAATAGATGACCAACAGCTAGTCAACCACACAAGTCAGTATTTCACTATTAATGAATTTAACAGTCAATTTTTTGTCAATAAGGCAAATCAGATTTGTGCTAATTTTAGTTTAATTCATTTTAATTCAAGGAGTTTGAATAGAAACTTTGAATTATTTCTAAATTCTCTCAATGATTTTCCATTTTCCGTTATAGGAATTACCGAAACATGGTTGCACTCCAATTCCCCGGACCTGTTTGGCATTGACAATTACAATTTTATTCGTAATGACAGAAAGCATGGCATAGGAGGTGGGGTTGCCATGTATGTTAATAATCAAATTAAGTTCAGAATTCGAACTGATTTGCATATTCAAGGAGCAGAAAGCTTATTTATTGAAATTTTAAATGACAATGAGAAAAATATTATAGTTGGTACCATCTACCGTCCTCCGCAAAATGATATTCAATCTTTTTTTGACAATTTCGATCAATGTGCTAATGAAATTCTTGGAGAGAGAAAATCAATTTTTTTGATGGGAGATTACAATATAGATTTATTACAACCCACCCATTTTCATGACATATTACTTTCCAACTCACTGCATCCCCACATCAATAAACCCACCAGAATAAACAATAACACCCATAGTAAAACATTAATAGATAATATACTGTCTAATGTCATTACTGAAACCTGCACGAACGGCATTCTTTATTCAGACATATCTGATCATCTACCGATTTTTATGATTAAAGACAAATCTGTAACAACCCCAATACGCCGCCAACCCAAACAATACTTGAAAATGTATAGAAATGAAACACCACAAAGTATTGATTCATTGAATCAAGATTTATTTGAAGAACAATGGGATGACGTCTTTGAACTCCAAGACGTTGATTCTTCTTATGAAATTTTTTTACAAAAATTATTAGATTATTATGACAAACATATTCCTTTAACTACAAAGAGAAATGGAAGGAAAAGAGCCCGGCAACCCTGGATTACTCAAGGTCTTATACATTCCATTCTTACTCGAAACCGTCTTTATAAGATATCTCTGAGAAAACCCACTCCTGAAAATGTGAAAAGGTATAAAACATATAGAAATAAATTAACTACTTTAATTCGAGTTTCAAGTAAATCATATATTTCAAATAAACTCGAATCTAACAAGGATGATAAAAGTGCTCTTTGGCGGACTGTTAATGAAATACTTAAGAAGAAACCTATGGAATGTCCTGATAGTATTACTCATAATGATAATGTTATCACTAATCCTGACCAAATTGCAAATATTTTTAATAATTTTTTTGTTAATGTTGGTCCTTCTTTAGCAGCATCTATTCCCATAAATGATATAAAAAATTATAAAGAATATTTATCTGAAAATAATCAAAATTCTTTGTTTTTTACTCCAATTAATGAATCTGAAATTATTGATATTGTTCGACTTTTGAAATGTAGTAAATCCTGTGGGCCCGATAATTTGAGGGTGAATTTATTGAAAAAGATAATTTACCCCCTAGCAGCCCCTCTCACCCATATATTCAATCTATCCCTATTTAATGGCAAGTTTCCAGACTCTTTTAAAATCGCCAAAGTTATCCCCATCTATAAAAGAGAAAATCCATTAATGGTGAAAAATTATAGACCCATCTCATTGTTGCCTGTTCTATCGAAAATCTTAGAAAAAGTAGTTTACAAGCGTCTTTACTCGTTTATGATTGGAAATGATATATTGAATACGAATCAGTTTGGTTTTAGGAAAGGATTTTCTACCGATTATGCTATAATCAAATCTGTCGATAATATTATTGATGCGCTTAGTAAAAAAGAACATATAATTGGAGTTTTTATGGATCTTAGTAAGGCATTTGACACTATTGATCATGACATTTTACTTGGAAAATTACAGAATTATGGCGTGAGAGGGATTACTTTGTCATGGTTCAGAAGTTATCTAAGTCATCGCAAACAATATGTTGCATTTAAATCTAGTCAATCATTATATTCTAACGTGTCATGTGGTGTCCCTCAGGGATCTATCCTCGGTCCCCTACTTTTTTTTTGATTTACATTAATGACATCACCAATTGCTCCCCTCGTTTGAACTTCATCTTATTTGCAGACGACACTAACGTTTTTTATTCTCATAAGGATATTGCAACACTGATTGATACACTTAATATGGAATTAGGTAATATTTCGAAATGGTTTAGAAGTAACAAGCTTTCATTGAATATTGATAAGACATGTTTTATACATTTTCATACTCTTCAATCCCAACCCACCCTTCCCAAAAGTATTTATATTGATGGTATAAACATTGCTGAGAAACACTCAACCAAGTTTCTAGGAGTGACCCTAGATAGCAATTTAACTTGGAATACTCATGCGCAGAATATTACTACAGCAATATCTAAAACAACTGGTGTTTTAAGGAGAATAAAGTATTTGATTAATGATCAAACTTTAATAATGTTATATAACACTTTATTTTTACCATATGTAATGTATTGCAATATTGTATGGGGCAACTGTAGCAAAAGTAAATTAAATACAATTTTTATTCTTCAGAAAAAGGCTCTTCGTATATGCACACACTCAATTTTTTTGGCTCACACCGATCCTATATTTCATCGCCTAAAAACTTTAAAAGCCCATGACATACATATATATCTAACTGCTATATTCATGTATAAACACACTCGAAATTTATTACCATTTTTTCATAATGCCTTAGTAACCAATGACCATATTCATTCATACCCAGCCCGTCGTTCCCATGATTTTCATTTAAGTAATCCAAAGCTTTTACTTGCTCAAAAATCGATTAGACATCACGGTCCGGATACATGGAACACTCTTCCTGAGGAGTTGAAACAATGTGCCTCCTTGTTTTCATTTAAAGCAAACTTAAAGAAGCACATTTTATTACAGTATACTTCAAATACAAATTAAAAACAAATAATTCATATGATTAATGTTGGTCTCCCAAATAGCAACATCGCATACCGTTCCCTTTTTCAGCAAACCAATTCGATTATTCTACATTCCAGCATATCTGCCCTTCTGCACTTTCTAGCACTTGCACGCACATCCACCACCATCACGTTTTTCCCCTGCTATCTTCGCAGCAGAATTTGTATTGTATTGTAGTATTACCAGTATACGCCCCTACCTTTTCCTCTGGCCGGCCATCTTTTCAAGCTATGCTTACAATGGCGGCCCTCTGCATTATCGCTCCATAATTATAATTGTTGTAATCCCCGCTGCATAGACATGCATACTGTATATTGTATCATTAATTACCTTTTATATCTTTGTTTACGCAAGTCAAACGACTCTGTTTTGAATCTATTTTGTATATTTTCCACATATTCATGATCATGTGCCTTATGTATATTGATTTGCTGATTGATTTGTTGATTTGCAGAAAATAAAGTATCTATTAAACAAAATTAAACAAAATGTCATCTAGTTACATTCAGCTCCAGAGAAGAAGGCAAACAGCTTAGCCTTTTTTTTTTTCTTTTCATTTTGATTCTCTGATTCCATTTTTAATTTCAAATGAGTCTGGAAACGCAAAGATAATGGAGAAATACCACTCATTACATTCATCTTTCTTTACTGTAATCTTCATTCTGACGTGGAAAAATATGAATAAAGATAGGAAGGGAAGAAAATAAGGACTTCCTCAAAGCTTGAAATGGATCATAATATCCATATTCACTATTGCAGAGTTTAGCGTCGGAATACGTCCGAAATGACTATATTCATCTTTGCGAGGAAACAATATCACAAGTCAGGTAAAATTTTACTTTCTTTTTTAACAGAATGCAAGAAAACACACCATCACAGTCGTGAAAAAACATAGTGTTCTAATTAAACGATCACTCTGAAATCAATTACTTATACGCAAGTAAAATTGTCGCTCTGTCGTTGGATACCATTGGATAGGCCTACAGATATTTAACGTTATTTCCCCACGATGGTAGGTCTACCTGTTAATGTTTTCTAAAATAACCTGTCAGTCATTTTAATACATGCCATTTTAGTTTGAAAAAATTCGTTACCACGTTGGGATTGCAAGAATTCTGTAGTTGCCAGAATCGGTTTTTGAAATGAAACTATTGTGATTAAAGTTTCATTGTATCATAATCATTGTAAACTGCGTGGCAAGTTCAGGGCCATAGTGAGCAGGATGTTCAGTTGCGACAGACTTCTCTTGCCTATAATGGACTGGCGCTAATATATAGACCAATATGCTTAGTCTTACCTGTGTGTTCGGTTGGAAACTTAGGCACTTGAGGACGCACGTAGAAATCGAGCGCGGTACGCCCCAGACGATCACACGAAACGTCTTTCCGTCCGCCATATTGGAGTCTGTGTTCTTCGAGTCTGCCATTATATAAAATAAGGAGGAAGACCCAAGATTTGATTTTCAGTCAACTCGCTGTATTACGCAAGAGGTCATCATTGGTTACAGACCGCCACAATGTCATTTCATTTCCAGATGCGGACTTGATTTGATTTGATTTGATTTGATTTGATTTGATTTGATTTGATTTGATTTGATTTGATTTGATTTGATTTATTCACAATATGCATCTATACATACATTATTCACAAATATGCACATAGTTTGTAAACGATTATATGTTATTATACATTTGTGTGGATCGTTATAAGTTATGAAAATGAAGCTTGACTGGGACGTTCAGTATGGATAACGTACACCTAAACTCTAGTGGCACGACACTGGCTTGTTTTGTACATGTCCAAAGCAAGCCAGGCCACTCTAGGCATATCCCAAGTGTACAAATTATGGGTGCGCATCGAATACAGTATATTATTCTCTTCTTGATATTGTTTCCCCTTCTCATTTATCTTATTATCCAATTCAGATATAGTGTTGTGTTATATATAAATAAGAAGCGGGTTTAGGAGACAGTGGAGTGGGGTATCATAATCATGCAATAGCATCAAACATCATCCAGGCGAATGTCATTTAAATCTTAAAAGATACATTGTACCAAAGTGTGTGACAATTAGTGACAACCCTTGAATATTGCGCATCAAAAGTCACAATCGCAATTGTATTGTCAAGAATGGATAAATCAAATCATCTCAACAGCAGACTGAGCCATGAATTACTCACCTTTTTCTCTTTTAGCTTCAAAAAGTGAGAGAAAACAAGTAAAGTGAATAATTTTGTCTCCGCAGTTCCACTGGGCAACAACACTTTCATTGCGCTTGTAAAATCAAATCAACAACATTCTAAACCATGCAGTGTCGTCTATTGCTCTAATTACTTATTCAAATCGTTTCTTTCCTTACTATACTTCCCTGTAAATAAGATCACCTTTGTGACATCATTTGATTTTCATTTGTTTGCTTCCATATATTACTGCGTAATGTGTAGGTATGGGTGTTTTTCTTTTTGTTCATCTTATACCTTAATTACAGATATCATTACTCACATAATAGTCTGTTCATATACGGTTGCAAGCGTTTTACCGTTGCATCATGGTACATTGTACTTCCACCAAATCCATGAGAATAGAACACTCTGCCACCGGAAGGAAGGATATCTGGACTCTGTATTCTAGCATCGAACGAATCGTGTGAGCGATGACGAAAAAAATAAGAGTACAACTAGTACAGTCTACTGTGTCGAAATATTGGGTCCCGTGAGATTTTCGTGCCAAAATTGATTTTTTCAGCTAACTTGGTCAATTTGGGGTTGCTGAATCCAAAAAACTTTGGTTCCATTTTTTCCAACCACGTCTTCAGCCGCCATTTTGAATTTCAAAATGGCCGCCATAGCAAACTGTGTTTTGACCCAATTCTCATAATGTGAGCATCATAGAAGGTTCAAATTTGATGCAAAAAGCATGTTCATGATGTCAGCCATTCTAATGCACCATTTTCTGATACCGTAGATAGTTTTGATACAGTTTTTAGGCAGCCATCTTGAAATTCAAAATGGCCGCCATTGCTAAATATATTTTACCCATATCTAGGGTTGTAAGCATTGTGGAAAGTATCAATTTAGGTCAGAAAGCATGCTCGTGATGTCAGACATGCTAACATAAACATTTTTTTTTTAAGTGATGGATCATTTTCATTGGCGGCCATCTTGAAATTCAAAATGGCCACAGTAACGAATGTAATTGGTCCTGTATCTCATATCGTATACATTGTGTAAGGTTCTAATTTGGGGCAAAGAGCATGCGTATGCTATCAGACATTCTGAAGCATCTTTTTCTGAAACGATGGTCAACTTTGATATTGAAGGAGGCCATCTTGAAATTCAAAATGGCCGCCATACCAGAACGTATATTTTGACCCATATCTCATGTTGTAAGTAATAAAGAAAGTTCACATTTCGGGCATAAACCGGGCTCATGATGTTGAATATTCAGATGCACTTTTTCCCTCCCTTAAATTGCAGATCACTTTCGAGGCGGCCATCTTAACAATCAAAATGGCTGCTTTTCAGCTAATATCTCTGGTTACAAGCAACTTTTAGACATATGAATGTTTAGGGGGCGTACAGTATACATTCTTTTAAAAACACACATAGGGCCTATACATTCTGTAATAATAGATTATTCGCATTGGCCGCCACTCTTGAAATTCAAGATGGATTTCGACTATATTTGGTGCTGTAAGATCTTTAAACTGCAAACCCAAGCATGCTGGAACACTCATGTGTAAGTCAATCACTTCAGTGAATTGCGTAGGCGGGACTGCTTCCTGTCCTCAGTAGGTACACTACCATGTTGAAATGCAAAATGGCTGCAATGGGAAACATTCCTTTAAAAGCATTGCATTTGGGTAAAAATTGTGAGTGGGAAATCATGTGATTCTGACGTCAAAACAAATGAATTTCAAAAGAACCTCTTGTGTCTGAGTGACTAAATGCCCCAGTTAGACGATTTGGTTGTAGAGTTTACAACATTAGCCCTACATTCTAAAAATTCATGGGATAGTCACTTTAATAGACAACGTCTTCTATTCTCGGTCCCTGCATATTTTTTTGAAGTCACCAGCACTTTAAGGCTGTACACAAGGGAGAATTGGTTTTATAAAATTCTTCCAGAAACAGTGACTTTTGCATTTCTTGCTATGAGCATGATAATGAATACTGTGGCCACCGTTGGTGTAGGAAGCTCAAAGCATTTAATTGAACATTTTATGCATACCTTCTGGAAATAACTACAATGTAATGTATCATATTTTCCTGTAGTAGAGGCACAAATTAGGTTGTGAGAGATTACGAGCTTTGCTCTCTGGATTTGTTGTATCAAGACTCTACGAGGGTAAAGCGGGAGATTGTCCTGGTTGAAGTCATCCACGCCAAACTTTGGGAGGCATGGACTGTGTCATTGCACATTCTGCATGATTCCAGGTTTAGATACTTCTTGGTCCATCTGCTCTTTGAGACATCCTCAAATTTTCAACTTCAGCCAGCACCATAAAAGGCATGAAAAAGCAGACCTTTGTTTTTTCACAACGGACTGCAGAAGATAATCTCTCAATAATGTCAATTGTACTTCTATCATTTCCTTTTCCAGTGATGGAGCAGATATCATGCAATACAGTAAGTAAAACAAACTTACAAGATCCATGAGGAGAATCGAAATGTCAGTGTCTACGTATTAATCATCAATATCTCTGATTTTCCCTATGCTCTTGAAGTAGCATCTACAGAGTGTACAATGGAATGGGACTCTGTTTCCTCGTTGTGAGTGACGGGTGACAGCTCCCATGGCATCTTTGATGAACCCTTTGTTTCTATTATTTCCGTGATGTCGTCTCTGTGTCACATGGAAATGACTGCTCAGCATTTCAACTTTCAGGCTGATTATATGGCTCAGTTTTGTGGGTTTCTAAGGCATGGGTATGAAAAATGAACCTTTGTTAGTGAGAATGAGGAGAAGGCCATGAAATTATGAGATGAAGAGTGATTGTGGAATTACTTGGAACTTATACCTTCCGATAATTGTATCGTTCAGCAATGACTGGATAATGACAGGTCTATCAGACTGTAGAGCCAGTAGAAATGTTATGAGAAGTTAGTGATCCTCTTAAGCTTAATGACTTTGGATCCAATCTTACATGGTGTATTTTGATCGCACAAGTTGAATGTCTGCCCTTTTTCATACTCTCCCAGAGATTAATAACTATATTTTAATTCACCTAGATACAAATTCTTAGTACAGAACATGAAAACTTCCCTTTTCATCTCTTTCTAGAAATATCCCCCTTGAATGTTTCCGATAGCTGATTGCCAAACACCACATTCATCAGCTTCAAGGCAGTGACAATTTTTGAGATTACCCTCATGTGATGGTCTTCTAAATTGTGGAGGAATTCTGATGCATGCAAAGCGCCACAGAACTGAGCTATATTATTGCTCCTTTGTTGTTTTAGAATCATTGGCTGTATAGCAGTAAGCAATTTGGAAGTCTTAATAACTAAAGATGACCCACTCAAGGGCAATCAGGAAAAAGCCTACTCATTCCTTATTCATTCTGTATCATTCGAGAAATATATCTAGTGTTTATCAAATCTTGTTTCAGTTTGTGGCCAACAAACAAGCTTGTGAATTGGATGCCTGGTAGGGTGACCATGGCCTTTCTTGCCATTGGCCATTGCGAGACTTTTCCTTGTTTGTCTTCATTCTCTCGAGGCAGCATCACGTTTTTGAAGATCACCTTCAGTTGTATCAATGCTTGCTTTTGTACAAATATTTTACTGACTGGGCTTAAATATAATCATTAACGAGGTTCCACGATGCAAAATAATGTGATTCCCGGGAGGCAAAAACAAACCGCCTTAGCGTGCAGTTCGCGAACCGCATATACTGTACCCGTCTGGCTATATGGGATGTAACGCTTACACGCTTGCCCACATGTATGGGACAGTGGTATGCCCCCTCCCCCCGTACGCAGTTTTTGCCCCTCAGCATAGCTTGATGACGTCATTTGGAACCTCGTCCTTACATTTTTAATTTACGGCGACCATTTTGAATGGAGAGATGGCTGTCATTCTGCTTGACCTGGAAATGAATTCGGTCTATCTAACACAATTTTGGCTAATTCATCTAAGGCGCTTACAACAGTATGTTTTCTATGGCAGCCATCTTGAATTTCAACATGGTGAAATGCCTAATGATCCACAATTAGAAAACAGCTGTACTGGAATGTTGGACACCACAAGCATGTGCATTCTTGAAAATTTGATGCTTCTACAATAATTGCAACCTGAGATACGGGTAAAAACGTTATGGCGGCCATTTTGAATTTCAAGATGGCAGCCTACAATCTGTACAAAACAATCCACAATATCAGAAAAAGATATATCAGAGTGTCTGATATCACAACGATGCATTTTGTACCAAATTTGAAGCTTCTACAATGCTCACTTTATAAGATATGGGTCAAATTACAGTTTGCTATGGTGGCCATTTTGAATTTCAAGATGGCAGCCTACAAATTGTATCAAAATATCCACAATATCAGAAAAAGATATATCAGAGTGTCTGACATCACACTCATACATTTTGCACCAAATTTGAAGCTTCTACAATGCTCACTTTATGAAATATGGGTCAAAATACAGTTTGCTATGGCGACCATTTTGAAATTCAAAATGGCGGCTGAAGACGTGGTTGGAAAAAATGGAACCAAAGTTTTTTGGATTCAGCACCCCCAAATTGACAAAGTTAGCTAATAAAATCAATTTTGGCACAAAAATCTCACGGGATTACATAGTAGCCTCTACTAAACTGTATACATGTACTGTCTATTTTGATCAGCAGGTCGTAAGGTCGGGTCAACTCAGACTCAGTTCGGGATTTTCTGTTAGTCTGGATTTCAGACCTTCAAAGCCCCCCCCCCCCCCCCCCAAAAAAAAAAAAAAAAAAAGGCGCTCACTACATGGGAGTGTCGTGGGACCAATTCTATACTAGGGAGGTATACGTATATCCCTTCACTATATACGGATATAGCATATGGAGCAGTAGCTCCATGGTTTTAGTATCTCCAGGGAGGTGAGATGAAATCTCACGTCTCTGGCACCTCCCTGGTATCTCATTGGTAGATCGTACGCTACACCGCAAGTTAAAGATCCCATCAGCTAGATGACTTCTAGGACCTACGGTTATGAATAAGTCTCCATATAACAAACTCTGGATTCTCCTTCCCCAAAATGGATCTCCGATTTTTTTACCATTTTATTGTACTAAACTTATACACTGACACATTTTCTGTCATACCTGGAATAAGCTCAGACAGATCAGGTCTCAACATTACACCTCAGAAACATCCATACTCCAGTCATTGCTATATGCTATAGCTTGTTCCAGCATTGAGAGTATGGCAAGGAAGTGCGTGAATGAAGTCTATATGTGTTTAAAAAAAAAAAAAAGAATTGCTATTGTGAGGTATAATAATGCATGCTACATGGCAAGTCGCATGTTGATAATCAAGGTACTGCTTATGCCTTTTTCAAGTGACTTTACTTAAGTTTATATGAATGATGCGCAAAATGTTGCGATGAGAAGTGACACCATTGTGAAATGCACAGGACAACGCTTCCTAGAAAGCAGTGATCATCAGCCATCGAGTTTGTAGACGTGTTCATCAGAAACACGACATCCACGGTATTGTACTATACATGGGCGCAGTCGGGCAGGTATGAGGAGTTGGCATCTTATGTGGGTGTGGGGAAAGTGCATTGGGAGTGGCAGGGGAGGTGTCTGTCGCTTAATTGGTGACGAAGCTCAACATCAGTGCATGAGCATCACACATTACGATGTACGCACTCTTGTCTGTTGCCATGGCAATCATAAACATTGTTCACTGACATGTCAATCAGAGTGAACTTCAATACTTTATAATTATGGTGATTATCTATTACAGAGGTGACATGGTATATATACGTGAAATTGAGAAGGCAGTACAGTGTACTGGTCTAGTGCTTCTTGTATAGCACATCCGATGTTTTACGCGGAACTATGAAAGAGCTAGCTAGTGCCAGTGTATGAGAATGTCCCATTAAACAGCCAGTAGGCCTAAGTCAGTTTGCATGTTTAATCGAAAATCCTATCGAAATGTGGGTTACATCGTACAACGTATGAAGCGGCAAACGAGAGATAAACTGATGTCTTACGGTACTCACTGTTGGTATCTGGAGCTTGAAACAGGGACGACCCCTCGTCCGTCGAGTCTCTCGTACGCAATAAAACACCTGTATGGGTGAAAGTACATGTATTGTCGTTCCCCGTTAAAACTGTAGACACACGGCTGATTTCCTGCGACCCCTTTCACTGGACAACCTCGCGTTCTTTTAATCTTTTGTCCGCAATAACGTGTTCAATAACTAGTTCAATAAGACTCATCGGTTTCTCAAATTGAATAGTAGTCTATAACTTCAGGCGTTCTATTCAATGTCATGTAAGGACTTTTGGAAATGGCAGTGATGCATTTTAGTGCGTAGGGTCTATACTCACAAGCTTTCACCTCGCTATATGGGGGATTTAGGTATCACACGTGTAAAGGATTTGCAAATTGTCACACCACGGTAGTTTTGTTATTATTTTCTTTTTGAAAGAATGATTATGATGACGAAAGAATGTTCTTCGTGCTTCATGACAACAGTCTAAGGAGACCAAGTCATTAATAGTCAATCCTAACATTTATAAAGGGCCTTTCCTGATGAAACTCGTGCAGAGGTCAAGAAAAACATGGTTTTACTACGCATAACATTCACCTTTTTTTTTCTGACTCTATATGCTGAAACAAATGTAGTCACTCTAAATCTAAAAGAAATCGTGTCCAGCCTCTATGATATAAATGAAGTGTGTTTTGTAGAGGGATGCAACCTCATCACCCACGCCTAATAAGCATAAATGAGGCTTTTATGAATTAGCTTTTTATTTCAAATTTATTTTAGTATCTCCGTGGTATCGTGATGCTGCTCAGGCTGTTCAATTCCATTTACAGATAATAGACCCAAAGGGATAACACACTATGAACTGTAAGTCTTTGAAGGTGCCAAAGGGATCAAGCGGGGGGGGGGGGGGTGGACGGGGGTATCACCCTCCCACACTAGGGAATTTTTGCACTTTTGAATTTGAAGTCCAGCGATCATCTATAGTGCACATTTAAGATTTGGAAAATTTCCAAAAGAACCGTACAAGAAAATGAACATTATGGAAAATAAAAGGAAATTAGAGATAATTAACATTAATACTCTCTAAAAAATCTATTGAAAATATTCACTCTTAAAGGAGTGAATAACAGAAAAGAGAGAGTTTAGAGTGCAATAGTATTATTGGAGTGAATTTTGTGTGAAAATGTTCCATTTTCACTGATTTTGGAGTGACCTCGCGGATCACTCGACATGGATTTTTAGTTTCTGAACGAACAGACTGTAAGCTTTAAAACGATGTATGACTCAGTACAAATAGACTTGTCTAACCTACCTAAACTATGGAGAGATGTCGAAGCACACACTCTGACAGTGCATGTTTACTTGGAAAATAGGCATTGAAGGTGAGTGTCTAACGTGCATAATCTCACATAATTATGCGCTGTGCAATGGATAGCACAAAAAGGGGAGGTGAGTAAAACTCCACAGCAACCGCAGTGAAAGGATTATATTGCACACTGTATAAAACATTGCATTCATAACCCTTGCTAACTTTCATAACAGCAACATCCTATCAAAAGTTAATACAGTTAAAACGGAAGAGTATGTAAGGAATTCGTAAGAAATGTACAGGCCCTGGGGTCTATAAGACACAACTAGATAATGCTCAGCAAAGCAAAAATGTGTACTACAGACACTGTGAAAAACATAATTTCTATTCCTTTTTATGAACCTTTTTATTTTAGAAGTATAATATTATAAAAGAGGAATTACACAAATTATAAAAAGTAAAAATGTATTTATCAAACCCCCTTCACCCATTTGGAGTCCTCAGTACCCGGTATGTTAAAAACCGGATGTACAATCTTTGTTAGGGGTTTTGATGCGTGGTCACATATAATGGGCTATACTGAGTGCCTATAATGACACGGAGTTTGGAAAAGTCTGTAAAAGCAAATTATAGTAATAAAAAAATAAAAATAACGGTCCAAATCGAGGAATCAGTAAAGCGTAATCTCATGTTATAAAGCAACTGTTTCAATGCGATAGCACGTATTCGAAGTATACGGCAAAGTCTCATCCATCCTTAATAACACCGCCTCGGAGCAGTCAAACACATACAAACTATTGGTCTACATTTAAAAAATAATGACAAATAGAATTAAGTGGAAATGGCTTATCTGAAATGTCAGGAAAGATGCTAGCACTTTTAGGAGCTTGGGTGCTCAATCAACTCATTATTCATTTTCCTCTCTCTTCACAGAGCAGAAGCAAACGAGGAGAGTGTTTGACCCAAATTATGCAAGATGAGGTAGACGGTACCATCTTGCTAAATTAGAGGGTATGGGTACTGCTATATTTGGGGGGTTGTGGAGTATTCAGGTGAAGCACATTGTGTTGTACATGTGTTGTTTTTACATAACACTCGAAATGCGTTTTCAAAAAACAAACAAAACAAACAACTAATCACTTTTGATATCATAATTCTAAATACTGCATTAACTTTTACGCACCTCCATATCTTGAGATGGAAGAGTCAATTTCTAACGACGTGACCAGCCCTATTATATATATTCTTCTAAGAGAAGGGCAGGGAGAGGAAGTGAAGAGAATAAAGTGAGACAGGGAGAGAGGGAGATTAGGAACCAAGAGTGGGAAAGGATAAAGCAAGAGAGGGAGAGGAGAGAGGGAAGGGAGAGAGAGGGGAAGAGGAGGGGGAGGAAGGGGGACTCGGGCTCCTACCACAAACTGGTATATATCGTATTCATTGCCATGGCAACGGCACAGCCCGAACTTTTGAACCCGTCCGGAGAGGTAAGTGACTAGAGTGAAAAAAGACGAGAGCAAGTAAGTGGTAAGGGCTTTCGTCAACATAAATCCCCCCTCGCGTTTTCTCAAATTGGTGATATAAGTCGCAACTACGTGGGCCAAAATTGATACAATGTATTGATGATGGTGATTCTATCACCTAACAAGTCTTCCACTGAGCTAGCCTTTTGCAAAGGCAGCTCGCAATGGACTCGCACGCACTCAGCGATCGGATCGCGCAGCTCGCCGCTCGCGCGCTGAGTGTGCCAGTACACTGCTCCCTGTTTGCGTGTCGTCAAATCATAACAAGCCGCCTTTGCAAAAGGCTACCACAGCTGAGTTGATGTACAAATTTTCACAAGATCATCGCACTTGTAAAGATAGAGCTGTGAAATTATATAATTGCGTCAACGTATTCCGATTTGTATGCATTTGATGAAAACATGTGCGACTGTTGTACTTAAATATTTGATGGGACTTATTGCAGTATTCTCTGTGTATGATTTTGCCTTTTTATTTTGATACGTTAAAATGAGACGTGGTGCAAAATAACCACAACTTTTGCAAGATCACCGCATACATACTCACAGACACAATGACAAATCAATGTACAGCTTACACACACATACACACACACACACACACACACACACAATCACACAAAATCACAAATGAATGAAAACACATTTATGAAAACTTGGTAAAATCTGTCAAGAGATGTCAAAATAAAACAGTTGGCTGATACTCTGCTTGTACTGAAACTCTTTACGCCTCAGTTAATTTTAATTCAACTTTGACTTGTGTATACAACTAAAATACAACACAAAGAATCCATTTTTTGGTCGACACACTGCACAATATGAGACAAATCTGAAAACTTGACTCAGATCTGACCAGAAATGTCTTGGAATACAAGTAAAAATTTATCATGTTTCATGCGGTTAATACATTACACAAAGATAAATCTCTTTCAATATCCGGTTATTACGTAAGCAGGAGAAACCTCCTTGCCCCATTACTTCCAAATTTGAAATAATAATAAACCAAACCAAACCAAAACATAAATAGATACCTGTGACAAAGTTCAATCCTTGCAATACAATACATGTATGAATTTGCCAAGAAGTCCTTTCTAACATTCTCACATTAAGAATAAGGTTGTATGAAGCAAAATATACACATCAGCACTGCTTTGTATTAAGGCCATGTCATTGACTATATATTTATACATGAAAATCATTTCCTGCTAATATATTGCAAATAAATAAGGATGAAGCAGGCTGCCTCTATTTTCGGGAGCTAAACAGTCTCGTTATTTTAACTCATGACCACTTTTCATGACAAGCTTGGCATCCGTTTACGATGCTTACAGTTACCTTACACTGTAGCTGCAACAGAAATACATGCAGATGATTGGCCATAAACTACTACATGTACTATCGTCAGAATCGCTAGTTTAAATCAGTTTCTGAACAAGACACGAAGAGATGATTGCATCGGATGGTGCTTCAATTGTCACAGATGTCAGAAATGGGTGCATATATTATGTTCAGGAATCCCCGTGAGTAGATACAATGATCCCAATGAACTATTCTTAAACTGGGAGTGTAACAGATGTTCCTTACAACATCTTCCCAATTTCATTGAACTTAACTCGGAAACTGTCCCAGACTGCAATTTATTAGATAAGTCTGCAAACTCTGGTGAAAAGAGAGAGCCATCCCTTAGGTATGAACAACTTTCTGAGAAGGGAATTAAGTTTGTTCATTTGAATATAGTTAGCCTCGTGAAACATTATGAGGAAATTAAACAAATCATGACTGAGAATGAAATACATGTATTTGCCTTCAATGAAACTAGACTTGACTGTTCTATTTCAGACAATGAAATCGGTATTCCCAATTATTCTTTAATTCGGAGAGACAGAGACAGAAATGGAGGCGGTGTCGCACTCTTTTAATAATACCCTTTCGGATGAAAGATTATTAACCAGAGGAGTGCCACAAGGATCTTTGTTAGGACCGTTGTTGTTTAGTATATTTATCAATGATATCAATTCGGTTTTTTCTGACTGCAGGGCCCATTTATACGCCGATGACACGTTCATCTATTACTCACATAAAAACCCGAAAGTTGGGGAAAATGCTTTGCAAAAAGAGTTCGTATGTATGGAAACATGGATGGCTGACAACAATTTAAAAATCAATTTTGATAAAACTGTTTGTATGTTATTTGGTACAAATAAAATGTTAAAAAAAGCAAGAGTATTTGAATGTTAAACTTAGGGGTAAACAATTACTTCAGGTGAATAGTTTTAAATATCTGGGAATTATTGTAGATGATAAGTTATACTGTGGGATGTTCACATCGAACAACTATGTAACAAGTTAGGTAAAATGATTAGTTATATGGGTCGTTTGAGACAATTTGTTAATATGACTGAATTGAAACCGATATATATTCTATTGTGTTACCTCATTTTGATTACGGTGATGTAGTATGACAATCCACCAACGGTAACTCTCTTTCCCAACTTCAGAAGATGCAAAATAGAGCCGGGAGATTAATTTTGAAAGTTAACCCTTATTCCCATATTACTACCAGTGATGTTCATTATAGCTTATAGGGTGGAATACAGTAACCAAAAGACAAAAAATTCATCTGCTTTCATTCGTGTATAAGATTATGAATAACATGGCCCGAACACATATGAAAGATGTTTAAGTACAAGACATCACCATACTCTCTCCGTAATCAAAACGATTTACAGTGACCACGGCCTAAAACTAATTATTGTAAGAGATCATTTTCATACAGAGCTGCAGCAGCTTACAATAACATACCTAATGATTTACGTCAACTTTTCTCTTTACCCGTTTTTAAGTTCAATTTAGACAAAACCGAAATCCTATCCACTTGACTTTTTTTAATGCTCCAAACCTTTGAACAATATGTAATAATAAGGTGTATAATGTAGTCACAATGTAGTAATGTATGTACCGTTCTATTTGTGTTTGTTATATTCTATTCTATTATCAGTCCCTGATTGCATGAATTTTTTGTGAACAGGGCCCCATGGAAGACCAGAAGTGACTATCATTGTCACTACTGGAAATGGGCTACCCTCCGTAGCCGGGCCTATGTATTTTTTCTTTTCTTTTCTGGGCCTTTATGTATGAAATATGTTGATTTTCAGTACGGAAATAAAACAAACAAACAAACAAACAACAGTGGACTTGCAAAAAGGCATTTGCATGCCAAAGGTGCCCACGAAAGACTATTACTTTAGCTCTTTATGTGCCACGTTTGCACGTCCGACTCAGTCGACGGCGTGCCAACTTCGCATATTCTGCTCAAACCCACAAATCCGCCCAAACCGATCGATAAATCGCCAATGTCACAGTACAATGAAAGCTTATCTTGTGCTTCTGTTCGTCTCTTAGCAAGCTCGCTTTTTATGTTGTGATTAACTATCAAGCGGTGTTTTCTACTAGATTTGCGTGTAAATTCTAAGATTTTGTCACTGTTTTGTGTGCAAAAGTCATGCCTTTACAGCTATGTAACTATTAGTCATTTCAACGAAAAAACAGTCATCGATTTGTCATACAATTTTAATCAGAGCAAAGCTTGGCATTTTCTCTACAACTTTGTTAAATATATCTAGTCTAACAGAAATCTATAGAAGTTGAAAACATTATGTTTTCTCAAAGCGTGACTACTAGTGTCTCAGAATAACGTGGCACACAGGGGGTTTCCATGATGGCACATACAGAGTTAGTAGAAAGTTGATATTACCTAATGAAACTTTTGCCCTTCCTGGTAAAAGTGCTGCATCTACATGTTTCCTTTGGCATGAGGGAGAAGCGGGCAGACGTGCATTTAACATTGCAAGCACTTATCTTGACTTTGCCAGACGAAATCGTGACGCAGATTCGATAAAATTCTTTTGTGACAATTGCATGTCATCAAACAAATGCTGACTGCTATTCTGTGCAATGACAAGAATCATCAACGACCCACAGATTTCCACCCAGTGCATCACATTTCGCTACTTTGAGCCAGGGCATTCCTTTATGAGTGCCGATAGCGTGCACGGGAACATCCAGAAGAAACTGAACAGCATGGCAACAATCGGAGACCTTGAAGACTATGTGAAGGTAATCTCAAAATCCAGGAACTCCATGACCTGTGTGCCCTAATTGGACCACACATCGATGAAAACATTGGGCCAGTAACTAATTATTATTATTTTGAAGTAAGGCCTCCATTGGATAACACTGTGTTCCTGTAAAATGATTTGCCGTGTCCTAAATGCTATTATATATTTGATTAGATGCAAAATTTAAGCTGTGAAAATTTTCACGAGTCAGTTTGTGCTTAAAAAAATTAAAGTTATTACTTCCACTTAGTAATTTTGTAGAATTATTGTCCTAACAGCAATAAGTGAAATCTGGACAGTGAATATTATGCTACTTGATTTCTGCATTCTTGAATGGATTTACATCCATCTAAAAACTATTAGGTTTGGCAAACAAGTTTTCAACTGGTCAAAGTAATAATTGTTTATTTTGATAAAAACTAGTTTTGTTACGTTTTATAATAGATTTAGTAAGGTTATTGATTCAATAGAGAATATTGAAATTTCAGTTGATTCACATTGTATTGAAAAGTTAGAGAGTGTCAAATTTCTTGGTGTTTATACTGATAAACATTTAAGATGAAATACACATGTAGATTATGTTAATAGTAAAATTCCGAGGTGTGTCGGTATATTGTATAAAGTGAAATATTATTTGCCATTACGTGCTCGTATTATTTTGTATAATTCATTGATATTACCCTATTTAATATATTGTGTAGTTGTTTGGGGAAATTGTAGTCAGTATAAAGTAGATGCATTGCTAAAGTTGCAGAAGAAAGCAGTTCGTATTTGCACTGGTAGTGATTATTTTGCTCATTCAGCCCCTTTATTTAAAAAGTTGCATAGTTTGCATTTTCATGATCTGTTTTTATATTATACAGCAATAATTGGATTTCTACATTTTCAGAATATGTTACCTCCTAATATTTCTCCAATTTTTTCGTAAATAACAGCATCCATCATTATGATGCTCGTAACAGTAATTTATTTCATATGTTTAAGGTTAATACAACTTTTGCTTAAAAAAAAAAAAAAAAAAAAATCTGTCCGTTTTAATCTCCCCGTTGTTTGGAATTCTTTGTCTGATATGATATACGCAGTCAAAAATATTTAAAGATGTTAAAAAAGTCTCTCAAAAAGTATTTTCTTGACAAATACTGAACCCTATTTTTTTTTCCTGCACATTTTCATGATTGTTACATCTATATGTTTTTGTTGTTTTTGTTCTGTTCTTGTCTCAAAAATGTAAAACACTCGGTGTGCCTCCATATTCTAGTACTCATACACACCTGAGGGAACTTATTTCATACAAGGCCGCAAGGCTTTTCTCTAGTTCTCTTTTTCCTTTCCATGGACCGTTTGAGTTGGCAAATATATAAACTTGAACTTTATTCGTCTGTATTATGTCAGCTATTTGATTTCGATTGATTATTGTTTTGTGTGTTTTGTAACCACTGATTTTATTGGAATGAATAAACGAAATGAACAAATGTTAACAAATGGCTCTAAGATGAATGATTTTGAGGAACATTTCTGGGGATCTACATAACTTTCAGGTATCATTTCAAAAAATATAGATTTACTTTTTCTTTGTACATGGTACTTTTTTTTTTTCTTCGCAAGAATAGTTTCTACAGTAAGTTGCAATAGTTGAACATGAATAAAAATATCCGATTAGAAAAAGCAGTGTCCCTCTTGATGACACATGAGAAGTACTCGGCAAGAATGCTTATTTGTTTGGATTTGAAGTTGCGCTTGAGTCTAGATGCATAATGCCGCAAGATAGTTTTGGTGGATTCCAGAATTTATTGACATGATATTTGGAAAAGCTGAAGTGAGATATTGTTCATGTAGACATTACAATTAAGGATTCTTTGCCAGCCATACATCTTCATGTGTTCTCGTATTGAATGGGTTAGATTCACTATGGCTTGTGAAAGTTGCCTGGAGTAAAGCCAAGGAAGTATGTCAGTGGTAGTACTGTAACCTGGTTGGTAAAGCATACGCCTTCAAACACGAGGGCCTAAGTTCGAATCCAGTGCCAAGCACATAGTGTGAACAATAACCACAACAATTCACCACATCTGCAGGACTGCTGCTCCCACCCTGGTAATTAATTTGAAACCAAAATCTGTACAAGCACCTCACGCTTTTGGTTTTGGTGACATGACATGTGCGTTGTATAAATGTCCATGATCTCATAAAGGCGAAAAATTGTGGCTGCTAGAAGAAAGAAAAATTTCTTCTTTGGTTGTAAGATTTGTGATTGATAGGTAAACTAACCATGCATTGCAAATTAGATGGAAGGCTCAGAACTCTGCAAGAAATGGAATTATGGAGAGTGGAATACTCTCATCCATACTTTTCACTGCTAGTGTTTACAGTATATTAATGAATTCTTTTGAAACTTGAAGAGGAAGGAATCGTTTGTAGGGTCGGTAATTACTATGCAGGTAGTTTGGCTTAAGTGCTGATGATTAATTGGCATTAACTACAAGAAAATCATTTCCTGCTAATATATTGCAAATAAATAAAGATGTAGCAGGCTATTTTCGGGAGCTTAACAGTCTCGTTATTTTAACTCATGACTCCTTTTAATAACAAGCTTGGCGCCGATTTATGATGCTTGCAATTACCTTACACTGTAGCGGCAACAGAAATAGATGCAGATAATTGGCCATAAACTTCTACTATCGTTTCAGTTTCTGAACAAGACACAGATGAAGAAGAACTGGGTGGGCAACTACAATAGGATGGATGCAAAATCCAGAAACTGCTGATTATCACAAGGCTCACTCCCAAAATGCCAGCCCAAGTGACACAAATTCACATTTATTTCAAGATTGTGATGAGCTACCGAAGCACAAAACTCTGTATGTACATGTCTATGCATTCAATATGTACACAAAAACAAATGAAGAAAAGGATCGTCAAGCCAGACTCTTCCATAACATTATGTAATTACACATGTTCACCTGTAATAGATGTTAACAGGGAGTGAGTTACACATCTACCTGATGTTTTGTATCTCTGACCAAGTTTTCATCCACTGTTGATGATCACAGTAAATGTCACACGTGATTCGCACTGCGACCGAAGTAGAGCTGCTATATCACAGAACCAGTAAAAGTTGCTAAAACTGATTTCCAAAGACATAATACACTGTATACATGTCTGTTTGATTAACAGAGCTGACATGCATTTTAGGATATTTCTGAAGAGTAATCCCTTTTCAATCAAATGATGGATCTGTGAGCAGACAATAAAATGTAGTAAATGTAGTGTTTGACTGATTTTGAAAGCCTTGCATGAAATTCTTCACACATTATACATTTAATCAATTGTTGCTGTGATATGGTCTTTCAGCACCCTTAGTTTCAAAGCCCATTTCTTACAATATACAAGGTGTATTTCAATATGTTGGATTTTTCATTACATGCTTCAAGTGATAAGGACTAATAGATTTTGATGTATTACATACCATTACATACCATTTCAAAGCTTAGAAATTCCTTTTAGGATTTTTCTATAACTCACAAATCCTATCTGAAGACTTTTCACTGGCTTAGTGACAAAAGTTTACACTTAATATGGTACAAGCTTTACACATAACATTTGAAATAATAACAATTCAAAAAAAAAAACTTTCAAGTGTAATATGAATATCAACATAAAACATGCAGTGAGCATGACATTGTGGTCATTCAAAATGACATGATACTATCAGCAGCTCCATCTAATCCCGTCATCTTCACATAAATAAAATAATATAACCAGCTTCATTTAATGCCATCATTTTCACACAAATGGTAGCCCCACCAACAAGAAAACACACACACACGATGTAGAGGCATTTATGACCACATGCTGAATGCCTGTTCATGGTGGGGCATACTTTTTTGAAAGGATGCATTTTATTTGTATTCCTTGAGGTGAGAATTAATTGTCATCGATCACATGCCATATCCTCTTGTTTAAAAGAGAAACAAATGAAAAGAAATTAGATTTATGGCCATTTCAGAATGCAGTTACAATGCAGCAATTATTATAATGTGCTTTTTCTTTTTCTTCTGCTTGAAAACAATTGTCTTACAAATGTTAAGCAATAGATTTCATTATTGCGGATAGTGATTTTCACTGTATTTACATAAATCTGAATGTATTAGGCTGAAAGGAAGGTCCTCCATTTACGATGGGTATCTCTCCACAACCATGGCATGACCCTGTGTGAAAACAGAAAAAAAAATCAGAGCGGTCATCTTATGAGGGAAAATGCACATAACAAACACATCAAATAAATGAAAATGCATCATCTAAGAAAGGCACTATTACGTTGAACCCTGGTGATAATGTAAAACCAGAAATGTTTGCATGCATTTCAATTTCATGAATTTTGGGAAAGCAAAGATTCGTGAAATTAAAATGCACAGCTAAATGCTGCGAAATGCTGCGAAAATGGTCGTCTGCTCCAATGCGGAAAAAATTCATGCAGTGAAAATATCTTGGTTCACAGTACCTGTATATCTCAAACTGCAAATTCTAATTGAATAGTCCCTACGCTGTTCATACAGTATTGCTTTTCTGAAACACGGTACTGAATGAATCAAATTTTGTGAAGTTATGCAAGACAGAATCCTATCTCATGTTACAAAAGCTGAATTTGTCCTGCAAATACTTACAAAGTTGAGAGCTCTACTTGAAGCATAACATTTGATGCTAATCGGTAATCTTGGACCTTGACCTTTAACATGTCACCCTGTCATGTCAAGCAAGTCACTATTATAGTCATTTCTATCCTTCTTACCAGCTGGTACTACCACTGTACATTCCCAGCTGTAATTCTGTCTGAAAATGACATCGAGGGCAAAAGTACAGTGACCTCTGACTATTCATTAGTATTACATCATGTAATAAATAACAACTATATACTGTATCTACATTTCAAACAAAATTATATTGTAAATAGCCATTCCCAGATGATTTCAAAGCTAGAAAATGCCATTTATAGCAAAAGGTGAGTGACAACTGTACCTTTCAGCTTGTATAACTTGGCCTAGATCTACTCAGAAAAAGGAGGGCAGGGTTCAACTCACATGTCCACCAGCAGCACAGGCAGCAAGAACCGCAATTTGACCGTCCTCCTTCTCCAGCCGATTGGCCGCAGTGGTAGCCAGTCTGACTCCAGTGGCACCGAAGGGATGACCAATGGACAGGGAGCCTCCCCACAGGTTCATCTTATCCATGGGAACAGCGCCAACCTGCAAGGCATCAAGTTAATGCGAGGGTCACACATCTGACAGAGCCTTTTGACATACAAGTGAAATATGTAACTCCTTTGATGTCTTATTTTTTGGTCTATACAACATAACAACATGCTTTTATTTGGGACATTGTTGATATATCACTGCCTCTGTGGATCAAAACTCCACGCTCTAAATCCTCTTCTCTTCCTTGACCAAAAATTAACCTTCTCAAAAAGACAAGATCAGCAGGAAAAATATGGGGATACGAGAATGTGAGAAGGAACATGAGGAGAAGGGGATGAAAAAGTGCACATCACCAGTTGCTTTGGGTCTCTTTGGGCTGTTGGCTCCAATGCCCAAAAATGTCATGTCGTGGATATTTCTGGTTTTACAGTATTATTGTTCTGTGATAGCGCCCTCAAGGTCTCATGTCATCAAACCTACATGAACCCATACCTTTGACTTCTTGCCCATATACGTTTGACACCAGTAGTCCGAGTCCAAGGCCTTGAGGTTGGCCAGAATCTGACCGGCGAATGCCTCGTGGATCTCAAAGACGTCAACATCAGCCATGCTGAGCCCGGCCTTCTCCAGGACCTTGGGGATGCTGTATGCAGGTCTAATAAGATGAAGGAACACAAAAGATAAAGACAACCACGTCCTGACAAAAATGTAGATACTCTTGATAATGTCACTCTCCTGCTCATTCATTATGGACTTTTACAGAAGTCTACACCACACAAACACATCGTGTCCACCACAGTAATTTTGGCACTGCGATAGTGTCATAATTGCTTACTCCTGTCATTCATCACTTTCATCAAATCACCATCAAAGATCTGAACTACTTTATCTTCATGATTTTTATGTTTATCTTTCTTCTTCTTTACTCATGAGACAGTGGTCAGCAATAATACGGACCAAGGTTGCCTATTGGATTTCTGTATTGGTGAACATACTTGCAGTACTACATGCTGTTGAACATGCTGAGATGACTAAAAAGTCCACTACACTTTGCATGGTCCATTTCACTTAATGAAACCAATAAAGAAAAAAAAAATCTACAGTAGCTGCCATGTATAAATTCTATCTTGCATACAGCAGTCACACCAGGGCAGTAATGACTTGGTAGTAGCAGTTAGTCGCAGTAGTAGTAGCAGTAGCAGTAGCAGTAGCAGTAGAAGTAGCAGCAGTAGTAGTAGTAGTAGTAGTAGTAGAAGTAGTAGGAGTAGTAGTAGTAGTAGTAGTAGTAGTAGTAGTAGTAGTAGTAGTAGTAGTAGTAATAGTAGTAGTAGTAGTAGTAGTAGTAGTAGTAGTAGAAGCAGCAGTAGTAGTAGTAGGAGAAGAAGTAGAGACAGTAGCACTACTAGTAGTAGCAGCAGCAGAAGTACAGGGGAAACTTGGTATAACGAACACTGCTATAACGAGATATCGGTTCCTATGAGGAAACTTTCCCGGTCCCAAATTTCCTTCCACACAAATCTATGTAAAATGCTACTCTTATAGCGAGATCGGCTGTAACGAAATAACTGCTACAACAAGATAAATTCTGTGATTTCCAAACAAAGAAAAACATAGCCAATCAAAACTGTTATAGGGAGGTAAAGCAAAATGTCTTCGGGTAAAGCTTTACTTCACCTGTGCTCTCATGTTCCGAGATTGTAAAGCTCGATGCGCCAAAACTGTGTCTTGTACACACATATTTTCTTCAGTGCACTCCAGCTAGCACCTCATGTAGTACGTGCATGTGTGTGTGTGTGTGCGCACTGATACATGCAGAAAATGTGGTAGGACGGCCGTATGCATACATGACATCATCATGATATTTAGCAGGTGTAAGACAATCTGATGCTGTGATTGGCTTTCTACGTAGGGAATTGCCCATCTTCACACATGCAGTCATAATGTACATAAATACAGAATGTGTCACATATACACACAGCATTGTGCAGACCATATTCAAGCTTTCCACACACAACATACGCTTGCCATAACCACATACCAATCTACAGACGATTGTGACACAATCGCAAGCAAATTTACAAATTCAAACATCTACAATTAATAAGAAACACATACTGGATATTGGATTTCATTTGCGAAAAACATCTTCTTACCCATAAAGGTGAGTAATTCCCTCACACACATTACCAAGTTATCAGTATTGATTGAAAGATGATGGGTAGTCCCACATGTGCAAATTAATGTCTTAATGTTACGCTTTCTTTTATGCCTACTTATATAACGAGATATCGGCTATAACGAGGAAAACGACTCGGTCCCGACCATCTCATTATAACGAGTTTCCCCTGTAGTAGTCAAAGACTCACCCAAGAAGAAGTTGGTCCTTAGGGTCCTGTGCCACGTAGACAAAGTCCCTGAGGTAAGCCTTGGGCTTGTAGCCCATCGCTAGGGCCTTCTCCTCCGTCATCAGCAAGCAAGCTGAGGCTCCATCAGTCTGGGTTGGGCAAGTGAAGAAACGATTAAAAACCCCAATCATCAACTGGGTTTTTCAATACTCAGCATACATGCAACAGGGGAAACCCTAAAAAGCACAGGTTAGTCTCAATTATCTTAAAGGCATAATTTACCATTTGCAGATGAAAGCATTAGTGCTTTAAAATAGTTCTAAAATGTGAGTTAGGGATAGAAACAACCACTGTCAAAATTTGAATCCGTATAATCGATGTCAAGTGTTGTTAAATACACAAAATGTGAACAATAGTTATAATAAAAATGTTTCAAGACTAAACCGTATACAGTTACGGTTTACTGAGAAAAACCCTGATATCTCCTTATATTTTAGGTTTATTGCAAATATTTCATATGGTAGGATGTTTTATGATACAACAGACCTACACATATGAATCAAATGTGATATCTTGAACATTTTTGAAATCACTGCTCCCAAAGGTAAACTGGACCTTTAATTTTTTTTCCCCACTAACACTCAGAGACATTTATAAAAGTGATAATGCACTATACAAGTATTGTAAATTATCATTATTATTATCAATGATCAGTCCCTTCATGGGATTTATTTGGTGGCTCTAAAACACGAGGATAAATAGATGTACCGAATGTATTTCATGATGCTTGGTGACTGTATAGCCATATAAGGGTGCCAATAATGCTACACTTCATCCACAGCCTGTAAAATGTACAGTAACCCCTGTTGCTTTGACACCTGGTATACCCCACTCTTGTGCTCACTGAGTTAATTTGCAAAGTATAGTTAACCTCCAATCTTACTTTACCCATAAACAGATATAGCACTATCTTTTTCTGCCACCATGTAAAAGAAAAAAGTTAATTATGATGAAAATAATAATAATTAAGATGAAAAGAAAAAGTCTTTGTCACTGCAAGAATTATTGTGTAAAAAAAAAAATTAACTAATAAATGAAAATAAATAAAAACACTGATGACATCATACCAGGTAAGATGCATTGGCAGCAGTGATGGTGCCATGGGGCTTAATGAATGCTGGCTTGAGGCGGGCCATCTGCTCCTCGGTCGACACCCGGATACCGTTGTCCCTGTCAACCACCTTGCCTGTTTTCGGCACACGGATGTTCAGCCTGTCGGACAGCAGGCCGTCCTTTGTCGCCTTGTCGGCCAGGCCGTGGGAGCGTCTGCTGTAATCATCCTAACACGTGAAAATGACAAAAAACAGGGAAAAGATATGGAAAATCTATATAATAACTATATCCAACTCTTCAACAAAATGCAGGTTTGATTAGTTACCAGACCTTTTTTGTTGATAAGAATAAGTAATAGAGTAGGGAAACCAGCCCCCAGCCCCCCCCCCCAAAAAAAAAAAAGAATCCAAAAAAAAAATCCAAAAAAAAAAAAGTAAAAAGAACCAGAAATGGCAACTGGTATGCCTGCGCTATACTGCATTATTTTCCCCAATACATTGTACATGTAGGTCTACAAAACATTCTAGTCAATGTGAGGCAATGGTTTCACACGATTGGCAGATAATCACTATCTGGTAATAACAAGGAATTATATCATTATCACAATATCAGAAAAGGAACACATTTTGATATAATATTGAAGAGATCGAAAAAGACAGAACCAGTACAGGAAAGATACAATAAATCCACCTCAAATAAGAAAAAGAAATAAAACAAAGTGAACATTTAATATTGGCCAATGTAAAACATTTCATAAATGTTGACTGTGTGACTGACAAAGAATACAAACCTGCTCTTTTCTTGAGATATCAAAGGCTGCGGCTAATCTGTCACCAGAATGACCCATGGTCTCATTCGTCGAGAATTCCGCAACTGCTGGCAGCTGTTGAAACATATTGAGGATATATTTGAGTTTATTTGTTTTGTTTTGTTTTGTTCATTTCCATGCATAGTTCAAGTTCAACAGTGGGAGTCTATTTGGTTGAAAGTGCATTACATTTTTGAGCGACATTAAAAATCACTCAGTCCGTCGGATAGGACATAGAAAATGCTAAGGAGCCATGACTCAAGCACATAAGAGATCCCATGTCACTTCCTACAATGATCAGGGTTTGGAATTGGTGAAGTGGTCTCTCCCCCCCCCCCCCCCACACACACACACACACACACAAGCCAGAGCAGGCTAAATATGTTGATCCTTCAGTATTCAACCCAGGGGACTAGCATCAGTTTTACAGCAACCCAGTATATTTTGTCATTCTGGAAGGACCTTTACACAACAGCGCAGTACATTGAACTTCCTGTTCCTACTCTGTGTTTATTACTGTCTCTGTGCCTATTTATAATTCTCAAACAAGATCTGACCATACATAGTCTGTACTCACTGGGCAATTAATTGCATCTTTGCTTGTTCTGCTCTAATTTGCAAACTACTAGAACTTTAATACCCACTCCAACACACACATATACACACACATCACTTAGACATTAGATGGGGAGGAATTCTACCTTGGAATCATCTGTCTCACCTCTGGTGACAGTGCCTTCAGGCTCAGGTACTTGGAAGCTAGGCCCATCTTGGCTCCAAACGTCTTTGCCTGTGTGAAGACATCAGATGGCACACACACATAGTGAGAAAGGGAGGCAAGATATCAGAGACAAACAAATACACATTGTAAATAAGTAAATTGCTCTGAACAAAACGTACTATACCATGGCTTTTGAAATGTGACCATTTAGAGTGTATCAGCTGTGTTGGCATTCTACGGCTAAAAAAATTATAATTAGAATTGAAAAAAATGTCCTTGTCTAAGTTTCTTTGCAGTACCCTGATTAGCATAACTCATGTGATCAGCCAAATAAGATACACTGTATCTAAATACAACAATTTCCGTCATTTTCATTGAAGTAAATGTATCAGGGACAATAAAAGAAGGGTTTGTAATTTTCAGTAATAGTTATATTGCATTCTGAAAAATACTTTGCATATGCTAAACATAGAATAAACTGATTTATCACTGACAAAACAAATGAGAAGCAAAAAAAAAAAAAAATATATAATAAAATAATAATAACCAATAAACCAAGACAAAGTCACAATCATATAATTATGAGACCTGTCCTTGAAGATCAATAAAGGTGAATGTTCCTGGCATATGCCTGGATCCATTTTACTTCCTTCTTTCAAGCTAACCAGTCCCTATAAATTCTGAAACTCTGTACCCAGTATAATCAAATCATAGTTGCTCAAATGTAAAAGTCTAAACATCGTCATTCAAATACCTTCCCGAGGTTCATCATGAATTTCCTCATGTCCCGGCTGTGCCTGATTGGCGCATCCGACATGAAATCCACGCCCCCGGCGATGATTGTCTCTGCCTGACCAGCGGCCAAGAGACCGATGCCTGCACCAAGAAAAATGGGAGTGCAAAGTCTGACAAATGATCATCATAATAACCCCTTCCAGTACTTCACAACCAGAGTACATGAGAGACCACTACATAAGCCGATGGAAATATGAAACCTGAACTGAACTGTAAGAAGTAAGAAGAACTGTTGTCAACAACACGAGAGTATACATTCATGTCATCATTAACGATAGGAAAATGAACAGTTTTACAACGGTGTCTGCCATGAATAAGAGGCTGGTATCAAAACTGTGTTAGTCAGTCATGCCTGCGTCATACATCTGCTATAAGCAGCAGAGAGCCACTCATTATCTGCTGTTTGTTTCTCGCTGCCTACCTGATGTGATTGCTTGGTTTGACGAGATGCACGCCATGGTAACGGTGTGTGCTGGAATGCGATCTGAGAAACCTGCCTCGAGTGCGGCCTGCAAGGAGAGCATGGCAAGAGTGAGTGAAACAGCTCTCATGTCAAGTCGATTCAAAAGATTATGTGCTAAACTGAGGGGCCAATGATTGTACTAAGATGAACATGTTGCATAAATGTACTTCTTCCTAGTAAATTCAGTAATAGTTTATGTGCAAGCTTACGCAGTCACATGAAGCCATACCATCATCCCCTCATTTAAATTGTGCATCATAAATATGACTTTGACTAACACCACAACTTTGGGAAATGGCAGTAATGTTTTTTTGTCTCTCTTTTTTTTTTCTAATACAAAAAAAAAAAAATACGAGATGGATCCTTCTGTTCATACTATAATGATTTTTTTTTCTTTCTTCTCACAGTCACATAAGGATGAGAGTATGTGTATGTTAGTGGATATGAAATATAGCAGTCAACTGGCTAATATAAACTTTGACCCTTCTTTAAAGGACAAGTTCACCTTCATTAACATAAGGATTGAGAGAATGTAGCAATATTTGTAGAACACATCATTGAAAGTTTGAGGAAAATCGGACAATCCGTTCAAAAGTTATGAATTTTTGAAGTTTTCGTGCAGTCACCGCTGGATGAGAAGACTACTGCAGTGTATGATGTCACATGCGTACAACAATATAAGGAAAATATAAAGAGAATTTCACAAAATTTCATCTTTTGAAAAAAGTACACATTCCCTTGACTCATTACTGACATATGTTATGGGTAATATTATTCCCATTGCCTTTAGAAAGAGGCAAGTCAAGTGCTCTTTTATTATGCGAAAAAAGTGAAAATATGTTGAATTTTCTTTACATTTTCTTTATCCTGTTGTACTCATATGACATCACGAGCCTTAGTAGTCTCCTCATCCAGCGGTTGCAACACAAAATTTTGAAAAATTCATAACTTTTGCATCGATTGTCCAATTTTCCTCAAACTTTCACTAATGTGTTCTACTAATATTGCTGCATTCTCTCAATCCTCATGTTTATGAAGGTGAACTTGTCCTTTAACTGCTGATACCAGATTCTGTTTTGGAAAAAGTGGAGTGCAAAGCACAATTAAATATGTATTGTGGCAATCTCAAGAATGATATATGGGGCAAGTCAAAGAGCCTCTTACGTACCTCTCTTGCAACGTTACTCGTCTTCACCTCCTGGATAACTGTCCCGACGATGATGTGGTCAATAGCATCTGAGAGCAGAGAACGAAAGAATTAAATGCTGTGTGACTTCAATGAATGTTTGCTCATTCCTCAGTCCCCAAATCTCCATTTTCAGGCACCCATTAATTTACATGCTAACTGCACATACTGTCATATTCAATGTACACCTGTGTTGTTCCTCATATCTGCATGCTCGCATATATGGCATTTGATTCAAGAAATGAAGTAATTTGTGAAAATGCTGCACTTGTATTTTCCCATCAAAGATCATGGTACATGTAGTTCTTGGAATATGTCCATACTGTAACATCTGCACATCAGTAAAAATTTGTTATAAAAAATCCACATCACAGAAACATAGTGCATACAACATGTAGAACTCTACGAAAAGCTATGCACAACAGGTCACTTTCTGGTATATATTTTACAGTCTACTCTACTGTTTATTCAAGGTAATTTAAGGTAGACTACCAACTGAGGTATCAGGAGTGCTAAGGTAGCATGCCCTGTGAAATGGCTTTGTACTTTTTAAATGCTATACATCACAAAATGTATGTATCTTTTAGAAATCAACATTGCGAACACTCATATGAATTGTTGACCAAGAGGATTGAGATAGCATAGAAGTTGAGGTGCTCAATAAATCTTGCCTGGTAGCGGGAAAATCAGTGGCAAAGTACAGGAAAGAATTCTATCTAATCTCTCATTCACTTTCTGTCTTGCGAAGATATAGCAAGAGGTAGCACATACATCTTTCTTTGATAGATTAAGTCATGGTAGAGTAAATGCTGGCAGAAGGAAACCCTTAAAAGCCATCGATGGTTTTACCTTTTGGGATTCCTGTCTTTTCCAATAGGCCCCTGTGTGGATAATCCAAATATGGAGACAACCACATTAGATAAGTACTATCAATTACAGATCCATAACTGTGCACTTACCTTTAACAGAATTAGAGCACTAGTACCATACACTGTGTTTTGCCAACCTGTGTATAAACTGCACATCAGCACAGACAGGGAGACTCTTCAAATGGGGGGGGGGGGGGGTTGTGCGGTCAATTCACCGTGTAATAGGAACATTTTGCATGGAAAACATTTAAAGTAAAAAAAAAAAAATATCCTAATGCATGATGTTTTGCTGGCAAAAAATGCAAGGGTTTGTGATTTGGATCATGCCAGGTGGTATCCATCTTTCCAAATTTTAGAGAGTGAGGATGGCATCAAAGTCAGCTTTCTTTAGTTGGACTCCTCAGCATGGCTAGGCACATTGGTGTATTGCCAAAATAAGTAGCTCCAACCCAAAATAAAGACATACAAGTGGGACTACATGGGGCTTGCTGCCCCAGCAACAATACAAAATATACAGATTATGTCAAGACTATACATTCGTGTACATGTACTTATGATTATCCAACTATTAAAACAATAAAGCTCCATAGCTGATGCATACTTGCAACACATTGTACTCACTTCATCGCTTCTCTCTGCAAGTCATGAGGCATCAGGTCTTTGTAGCTGTGCGAACACAAACAGAATGGAATGAATAATTGCCGTCAAGCTTGTAAAGGGATAAGATGGTTACAGTAGAACGGGAGCCAAGATTTGCATAGTTAAAATGCAAGCTACAGTTCTTGTCTACACTACCCAATTTCATGCCACAAAAATTTATATTACTGTAGTTAGTATGGCTGAAAATCAATCCTGTAACATCAAAAAAAAAAGAAGAAAACTTCATCAAACATGAAGGAGTACAGTTTTTTAGGGTGAAAGGAGCATATTGTCCTTTTCTGATACAAATTACAAAGTTTATAACATATGAATGTTTCTTTCATTCCTCATTACCATTATTTTCTTTTCATCACTTTATACAAATACTGTATTTTGTTTTGTCTTTTTGTTTTTCTTTGAAGGGGGCTGGGAAGAGAACTGAATTACTGCAACAGTAATTGGATTTTTCATATCACACACTAAAATACTTTGAATAGCAGCAATACATGGTTACACTGTACAGCCTACAAACAGTGAAGAATGCGTTCTGAAATGCATTGTGATTGTAAAGCCAGAATGAAATATTTTGAGCTTGCTCTTAAAGGGCATACATGCACGTATTAATGTGCATTTGTGTGTGCGGCTTTAATTTGTGTATATTTAGATTGTGAGTGTTGTTGGCAAAATCTTAAGAATATAACACATAGCACTCACTCAGTTCCAGACATAAGAAATGGAGTCCTGACCCCTTCCACGAGCACAATATTCTTGACATTCTGCTTGGCAAGTGACTTCTTCTTTGCAGCTGCTGCCTCATGCCTGCAACTTGTACTGAGGGCTCTGGCACCATCTATTGATGGACAAATGAATGACAACATAAAAAAAAAAAAAAAAAATGCATAATAATCAGGTAAGAATTGTCATAGCATTGATATTGTGTTCATCAGTGTGGCCCAAGCACTTTATAAAGTACAGGTATGCAACAGCCACAGCAGTTCATACCTCATTTATACAATTTATGTCTTTAAAAGACACTGGTATTTCTTTTTACAGTGCCCCCCCCCCCCAAACAAAAAACAAACAAACAAACAAACAAACAAACAAAAAAACTGGGTTAGATACAGTTGTACAGAACATTGCAAATGAATAGACATATCATGGACAGAAATCATTGTACTTTGAATTTTCCTTGATCTCAAGAGATAAAATCAGGTGCAGAGAAAATGCAGAACCAGGGTTTCATGTTCATGTTGTGCCTACACTTTTTTCTTTCTTATCTCACAGACAGCTACGCAAACAGCATGAAATACAAATAAAAGATATTTCAATGAACACAACGTGAAGTGTGTTGGTAAACCTTATCACACTGCAAGAGACAGACAAGGGTATACCTGTACATGTACAATGTATAGTATACAGTATCTAGCCCAGTTGTACCCCTTCACCCTTTTACAATGCAGAACTTTCTACAACATCAGGGGGGGGGGGGATGGTCACTGACTTTTACATTTGGTTTGCCTATTACAAGTTTACAAACTCAATACACAAACAGGGTTCCCAGCATTTCAAGAATTTTCCCTGATGAAGTGTCAAATTTCCATGATGACTATTTCAACTTGTTTCCAGTTTCACTATCCAATTTTCATCCACTTTCATCCAATGGATGTGGTTTTGATATGCAACAAAACACAACAGAGTCTTACTGACTACTTGTAATTTTTGAGCCAATCAAAATTTCCTGACTTTTCCCCAATTTGAGGCATTTTTATCAAATTCCCTGACTTTTCCCTGACTGGAAAAAAATAAAAAGTATAATAAGTTTCCCTGATTTCCTTGATGGGCTGGGAACCCTGACAAAGAGATCATGAATTAAAAGTGATGGCCATGTATGCACAAGTATATGTTGTATTGCAATGGAAGTACATGTACTAATGCAAGCAGGGTCTATTATGGAACTGGGGGCCTGCAGCCCCGTAACTCTTTGTTACCTTCAAAACATGTAAAATAAAATAAAAATAAAAAAAAACAAAAAAACAAACAATAATATCTACTACTACTACTACATGTGTACTACTACAACTGTACTACTACTACTACTACTACTACTACTACTACATGTGTACTACTACTACTACTACTACTACTACTACTAAAAATTTTACTACTAACAATAATAATAATAGCAAACACATGCAACACCCCTGAGCTTCTGATGGTTCCCCCCCCCCCATTCTCCCCATGGAGGAGGTCCAAAGCCCACTCAGCCTCCACCCCCCCCCCCCTCCCCCCAATAAAAGAACAATACCGGTAGCGTTCCAAGGCCCTCTGACTAATGCACAACTGTCACCCCACAGTCTTCCACACAGCAAGCAAAATATTCTTACCCTGGTCCCCAGCCCAGGAAATCAAGGAGTCACATTTGACAGACAGCACAATATGGTTCACTTGCGCCAGCTCAGAGTTTGAATTTTACAAGGTGACCTTCACCAAATCAGAGCTACTCAGGGAAGATAATGGTGTACACAGACTTTACACACCAGTAAGTTATCATACTCACTTTGATAGCAAGGTTCAAGAGCATTTAGAGTAGATCGAACTTCTCTGGTAATCTCTTAACAGCATAATAACGGCTGATTCTACCCCCCCCCCCCCCCCCCCGCCCTGTTGACATGTGGCCCATTATCTCAATTTTTGTGCATCTGTTTTTTTCAACCTACACTGTGTGTATGTAAACCATGTAGTTAGTCATTGCCAGCGGCGCTATCTGGTGCTCGGCATACGTCCATTATCTTAAATGCACAGCTTGCCAGAAATCAATTCACAAGGCTTTGTATAGCTTTGCCCGTGACCGAATACTGGGGACTCGGCACTTGCATTCAACCCTTGTACATTGAGACATTGTATCGGCACATACGGAAATTTTGTTTTTCTTTTGCGTTTTTGAGGACACCATCACACTCCAAGCTTGCGATAAGCAAAAAATCCCGTGAGAGAATGGCGTATTTCTCGATTTTTAGCGCTTTTTCGGCGACCCGTACTCTTAAAACTGGGCACAATCCGCGCGCGCTTTTGGAAAGTAGCACCAATTCTGCACTTTTGACGGTAAAATTTGGGATTTTGGATGGATTTTTGGAGGGGACTAAGGGAGTTTCCTGTTGTGAATGAGTGTGCAAGTATGTGAATTGATGTGATTTACGTGTGTTGTGACAGTTGAACTTACTGGCTGGTGACAAGTGATAAGTGACCGAATACCGGTAGCTGACCGAATACTGGTGCCCTTACCCTACTAGTGACGTAGCACATATACTACTAGTGCTAAACTATGGAAGGGTTTACAATGGACCAAATTGTCAATCAAGAAAAATCATCCATTTGGACAGAAAGGGACTAATGGAGAAAAGAAATTTTGCACAGCACAAGTTTTCAACATTTGAACTAGGGTCTAGGCCTACATCTGTATGTACAGTAGATCTATTCGAATCTACAATAAATCAAATTCTGATAGATCTATTGTATTGAATTTCATGGGAAAAGCCACTACAGACAGTGTATGTACAAGACACCAAATCCTTACACCCACAGCCTGAACATGCTACAGCTGTATGCATTCTTGCTGCTCGCAGAACTATCAATTACGCATTTTGAGGCCTAGGCTATCATATACAGTAGGCCTACCCATGAATCCAAAGGTTTGGGTTGTTGCTTCTCTTGGACGAGCTGGAGTTGGCGGAGTAATGAAAAAAAAAAAAGCACATCAAAACAAAAAACTGGAGTAAAGAAAATCCAAAACAAAGTTCAGGTAACCGAAAAATTGTTGCGGAATGAAAAGAAGTAACGTAATGACTCGACTCAAGATTAAGAATGTCCTTCACTTTATGAATCAATGTTCATCGCTTTTTCAATGATCCCTGCACCGTGCATGGGCCTGGCTAGGCTCTCGAGTCTTACACATGAATTTGATTCTTTGCTGTTTTTAGTGTTCATTTGTCTAGCCAAAAGAGGCTGCCCTAGCCTCTCGTCTTGGGCCTCTTTAGTATCACTAAGCGTTGTGGGACCGGACAGGTTGTGGGACCGGACGCGTATTGCAAGTGCATGTAAGTGCGTCTGTAATGAAAATGACGCACCCAGGAATAAAACCAACCCTGGGAATGGAATTCTCACGGATAGATCTACAAGATGCGACGCAAAAATGTAAGAAAATGTCTCATAATTTCATAAAATATGATAATTCTTTCATTTTCTCACCTAAAAAAACGTATTTTCTTGCTAATTAGTAATGTAATTTATGTAATATAGATATCTAGACCTAGGCCTACAATGTATAGGCCTACCTCCCGCTGGCTGCGATGCGTGTCGTTCTTGCTGCCGGTATATCAGAAGTGAAAGTCTCACAAGGTGTTTACGAGTTATTATTTATATACACACGTCATTCAATAGGCCAGTTCGATCGAATGTTCGATAGCGTCAATCATACGGCGAGAATGTAAACACCGTGCACGCTCGCTCCCCATATGTAGGCCTATATTTCCCGTACAAAATCAACGCGTGCACAACTCTCTTTGATACATTCGTACATGGGAGTCCCGGAGTCACTTTGAAGGGGAAAATCCAACGATTTAGCTGGTTACAGGGAATAATTTTCCTGGTATCGCATCGCAATTTGCTATGCATTTTTACACAACTGCTAGTGCTACACAAAGTAACTTTGGTGTAGCAGTTTTCTTCCATAGAAGTGTCCAGGATACCATTTGAAATATTGTTCATCAGCTGAAATTGCTAATCAAATCTGAGTTAGAAAATTATTCCCTGGGTTAATTCTCACGCCGTTTTCAGAGTATGTTAGTAGGCCTATAGTCACATATCAGTATAGATGAGGAGTAAGTCTTTGATGTAAAGAAGGGCGCATATTCTATGTAAAATAGGTAAGTTTTCATGCGCAAAGTGTCCAGAATCAAACGCAACCCCCCATCAAAAAAATATTCATACTTTACCTTCTTCCCTTGGCCTTGCCCCTAGCTCTGCCCTTCACTTCAAGTTCAGGCTTTGGCCTGCAGTGTAGGCCGCGCCGAGCCCTCACTATGTTATTGTTACTTGTTAGAGGGATCTAACTCTAACCATTGCTAACTGATACACTACATCATGTAGGCCTAGACTTTCTAGACCTAGTCTAGTCATTCATAACTTTCACCAAGCTTGTCAAGCGATTGACCTTGATTTGACTTTGTAACACTGTGTAAGGAGTTGAAAGAGCGATTACAACCTGATTTCCACTCATTCATGTTACCAAAACTCACTGTATGCAAGCTGGTTTCCAGTTGAAGACAGAAGACTTGAAAGCCGGAGAGAATTGAACATAAGAGATGCCATGGTTGTAGATTGTTCTGGTCACTGAGAGCTGTGGATGTGGTGTGTCGTAGCCCGCTTGCGCTTCTTGTTGTTTGTTCGTCACATTCACGGTGCGTACTACCGGCGAGTTGCCGTAGCTTTACTACACTCTAGCGTGTGTGTACAACACCCAACCAGCATCTCTCTTACTTGGCGTCTACTATTACGTCAATAGACTACATGTGCGGCGTTGAATTAGTAGCAACAAACTTCCGGCTTCAATCGCTGTAGTAAATGTACATTAAATAATATTGTTCATATATGAAACCATCATAAACCTTATATATATAATATAATTTTTGATTTTTGAAATATTTAATTTATTTTTTACTAGTGAAAAGATTGCAGAAGTCATATCTTATATTCTGATTATTAGATAGTTGGGCTATGCGCAATTCAGCTACATAAACTTTACGTGAAATTCGGCACAAGGGCACCTTGATACACTATTCGCCATGGCTTCTGTCCGGTCTCTCGGAGCCCTTAGAGCTGTTTCCTGGGCAAAATACTCAACACTGAGAGGTAAATATGGGAGAAAATGGTAGTCATATATATACCCTGAGTATTTATTATCGTTTTGTGGTATGTGTCTCTTTTTAGTATGTAGTGATGGTGTTTGTGCCACCGTTGCCCTCTTACAACTCTTTTCAGTCCTGTCTCGATCTGCCGGTGAATACCGGGATCTCACAGAGAGAGCAGAGCTCAGAGAGGCAATCAGCAGCCACCCAACCCGCCCGTCGGCATGCATGGCATGACCTGTGTGGCTGTGTATTGCATTAGCCCACTGTCTTCTTATAAAATAAGGCTGCCATGATAAAGTAACATGACCAATGGCAGAGACGTTTAGTCTGAAATGTGTACATTCATTGTAAATTAGGTAACCTTTGTAGTGTGTTTCAGTAGTGAAGTGCGAGTAGCCCTAACTACCGACTACGTCACATCACAGACACATGTAAACTTAAATTACATTGACAATGTCATTTGGTCATGATTGTAGACACACCTCTACTAGATGCTAGATGCAGAGATGTCTGGTAAGTAACACTAACAGCCCAGTCGCTGTAAAAGCGTGACAGGGATCCAACAACAAAGCGGACACCTACAAAGCGTAAATGCAGATCGCGTTGAGTTTTGGTAGAGACCACTTGACATTATTTTTGTCATACTGCAAACTCAAGACAATCTTTATTATTTAAGTTTAATAGACTTCATGTTACCGAAAATGAAGATTATAAGCAGCGTGTGGGAATGGAACATTGTCTTTCACTGACGGCTATTTTGAAAAATTGGGAGTTCACACTGCATATAATCTGCATTTTCGGTAAGTTGTAAATTGTGTAGCGTGTAGGCCTATGTCAATATCAATATAAACATAGACATGAAGCCTCTCCAAGTATTAACACTAGTGACCTAGTGTGACAAACAACCTATAATTTATAAATCTGCGAATGACCATGTTGGGTTTTTTTTTTTTAAATAATAAAGTGCAGAATAAGTTGGCTGAAATGTGTTTTCAATGAACTTTCACTTGAACTTGCAGTCTTTACATTCTTATCCCATTTGTTCTATCCTGTAGGTGTTGCAGGAATGACAACAAAGCGATACTTTGCTGCATCAGGAGCTGAAAAAGGTAGAGACTAACCGAGAGTGCTAAGGGCTAAACTGCCATATGTCACACATCTCAATCTTTTTTTATTCAGTCATACAGCTGTGTGCATAAAGTATAGAGTCTGTAAACAAACAATCAGGAAAATATTATGTATAAAAAAAAAAAAAAAACTTATTCGACCAAAAAAAAAAAAAAAAACTTATTCGACCAAAAAAAAAAAAAAAAAAAACTCGCAGTAGATAACTTTGCAGTCATTGGACCTCTTATTTTATACTTTTCATTGTTTGCTTTTTGTATCTTGTTTTTGTTTGTTGTTGTTTTTTTTTTTTTTAAATTGTATCACTTCTGTACTATGGAAAGCTTAAATGCTTGTTTCTACACCTCATAGTGTGTGTAGGAATACACACCCCCATCTATGTAACAGCAGTTTATAAGTAATTTTAAAGCCTGCTTGATGTTAAGTACTGCTAAGGAGAAAAATAAGAAAAAGCACTGTAAACCTGGATGTAACACCAGTGGGGGGCATTTCATGAAGGAACTTGTCGGATAAAATGTCTGACAAGTCAATTATATCCGACAAGTTTTGAGAAATTCTTTAGTCTGATTGGCTGATTTCTCTGAACTTGTCGGATATAATTGACTTGTCGGACATTTTATCAGACAAGTTCCTTCATGAAATGCCCCCCAGAGATGTTGCCTCCACTCTATGTCAAGAAGTGTTCTGTGCATAACAACTTCTCTTAGAGCAGAAGCCCTGTTACTTTGTCATGTTGACTTTTATTCAATTCTGCCTTGATTTAACAATTTACAAACAATGCAATTCATAGTGTTCTTTTATGTTGTTTTTCAGCACGCACAACCGTGAACTATGAACTCAAAGGAGATGTTGCCGTTGTACGCATGAATGACCCCACCTCTAAGGTAAGGTACTGTAGGAATTGAACAGATGCCACATTTTTGTTATTTTAATCTGTTCATTTAAATGCTACTTCTCAGATGAAGGAAATGTTATCGTATAAATCAAGGCTGCACACTGGCACTAGTCCGACGGTCCTTGACCTGTAGAAATCAATGTCAGACCAGTTTCTTTTTGAGGAATGGGTCAGTAAAACATGAAAATACTCTGTTGGACCAGTAGAAAAAAATGGGTTAGTGTGCAGCTTTGTATTTCATTCCAATGATGTTTAAAACGATAGACAAAGATGAATTTAATAGAGTTTTAAAACTATTCCTTCAAAGGTCATGTTTTTACTAGACTTTCGTTGCTGCTGTGAATATGACCATGATGCCATTTTATTCCCGCTTGTGTACTCAGTGAACATGTTCCCACTTAATACATTTTAATGTGAAGATCCCAATCAGCATGCAGTTTACCTTGTTATTATCTTGCAAGACTGGAGTATTAAAGCTGTCTTGTTCACTAGGAAAGTCCTTTGTAAAGGTTGCTCAAGTATTATGGAAAATTCTTACCCTGGACTGATGGGGATATATCAAAACCCTTTTGTACAGGTTAACACATTATCCAGACAATTCAATGCAGAAGTGGAGGATGTCTTCCATGAACTCTTCAGCAACGATGCGGTCAAGTCTGTGGTCCTCATCTCATCCAAACCAGGAAATTTCATCGCTGGCGCCGACATCAAGTGAGTCAAACCTCAGTGCTCTTCACTCCCTCCACGTGCATATAATCTCTTACATTCATCTGTCACCTTTTCCATTTATTTATTCATTCAGTTTTTCCTTTGGGATGAATGTTAAGAATGATACCATTCATGAGGATCATGTATTTTTATAGAATATCATTTTCAGATGTTTTTGTTTTTGTTTTTGTTTTTTGTTTTGTTTTGTTTTTTGCCTTTTTTTAATCCTTGCCTGAAGTCAGTGATACATGTTGTAATAAACTGTCAATATTGTCATAAAACCTAATTGTGAGAATCATTTATGGGCACTTCACTGTGCTAAGTCAGATTGATAACTTGTCACTTTTGTTTGTTTGTTTGTTTGTTTTTTATATTTGTGCTTGGTTTGTGTTTTGTCCGGCTTTTTGAATCCATGAGTGTAGTTTGTATGCTTTCTTGTAAACATCTTCCAAGTCCTGACTTGCGATAGCAACGTCTAATATTAACCAAATAGCAGTGATCACTAGTATTGACAAACTTGAAATGAGCACTTTAGTTGTTGCCCTTGGTTGCTGATAGTTAGTGGGCTGTGCATTTGTAATGACATACTTCAGAAGGACCATATACCAGGTATGTTTGTGTCAATCATTGTAGTGATTATCCGTTGCAAGTGCTACCTTTGCTGATTTAATTTCTGTTGATATGCTTGTAGCCCAATAAATAAGAAAATATATTGTGAATGTGTTTATCAACTCTTACATAAAACAACAAAATGAGCCCCCCCCCCCCCCACAAAAAAAAGGAGAATGATATTGAAAAGATTTTCTTTTTAATATTTATATACATACAGTAGATGTACAATGTAACTAAATGAATCAATCACACACAAAATGAAAAAAAAAAATCAACAATTGTTTAACTTTCCTAAAAGTAAAATATGACAGAGATTGCCTCATGAGGTCAAATGTTGGTAATATAAGTGTTATAAGAGTTTTGTGTTTATAGTAGCAGGCTGCACTGATTTCATGAATGTTGTGTGTAGGCATCACTTTGTATCTTTTGGACTAAATGTATAGTTTCCTTCAAAACCTGAGAAGTTCATGAGGCGGTATAACTTCTTTGGAGGACACTGGCGTCCACATGCTGCCTTTAAAAAATGCAAATTAATTTCAAGAAGTAGTCCCATTCATGAATCTATATGCTGTTATGGCCATTCTGCAAGTTGAGAGCCCTCGGTACCAGCATATAATGCTAATCCCAATTTAACCACTGCCAGGAACTTCAATTGTACTTTGCAGGAAAGACATTGCAGTGGTGTACCTGTAACCCTCACCACTACATGCATCTTGTCTCGAATGAATCCAATATACCAGCTTTTTTCTCTTCTGTCTGTTCTGTCATCCTCTACTAGGATGCTTGGGGATTGCAAATCTGCAGAGGAAGTAAGTATGATACCATCTTTGATGATGTGCTCTTCCAGGGGCCCGTATTATAAAACTTGTCATCAGTGACAAGTTGTCATAGATGTGACAAGCTACTGAAATCCTTGCATCTGATTGGCTGACAGCAAATTTGTCATAGAAATGTGGCAGTTGTCACTGATAACAAGTTTTATGAAACGGGCCCCAGGAGTGAACATTGCACCTTAGTTTGTTGTCATACATAAACACACACACAAACACAGATTATGCACATGTACACGTACTCCAGTGCATGATGTCCATTTTTATTTGTTTTTAGTGTATCTGTAATGAAATATGTTACGATAGTGATAGATAGATAGCTGGGTAGATTGATAGATCGGTATGTAGGTGGATAGATACTGTAAAAGTGGATATTTTTGGCATGATTAATTTTTCGCGCTCGGCCAGACAAGAAGAGTTTCGCATGTTTTTAATTCCACGGTATCAAGACATCAACTACAGGAACATATGGCAAGCAAAAATATTTGCGTGCTTTTATTTTTGCACTAGTTTCCGATTGCGCGAAATGCGCGAAAATTTCAACACCGCGAAAATTCCCACTTTTACAGTAGGTAGGTAGGTAGATAGATATATAGATAGATACATACATTGTAGGTAGAAAGATAGAAATGGTAGATGAATGGATATGTTTGTTTTTTGGTACTCCATCAGGCAATAGTATTATCTAGATATAATGGAGACATGACATTTGCTCCTGCAACAATTACTCCATTCTTATTTTCTCCGAGGACTTGGGGTAAATAGGGTTTTGATAGCGTTTTAGGTCAGTTTGATTTGAAGATTAGGATGTGGGTTTGGGTTATGTTTGTGGGTAGAATTTATGTTTGGCTTAGCCTGAAGATATTTCATGACAGCAATAGTTACAGGAGTAAATATCATAGAACCAGAAATAACACACATTTAATGTTTTCAACGCTGGGTTAAACAAAAGGGAAAGATTGAATTTTAGTAAACTGTTGTAACATTTTACCTACCATCAAACCCCTGGTTTTTTTTTTTTTCATATTTATTGTCACGTACATTGATGGTAGGCATTGTAAGGCATATTGGTGAGAGGACATGATACTTATTCGCAAGTTTTGTTCTAAATAGATGACAATAATATACATGGCAGGCAGTTTATCTCGGAATTCCATTCATGAGTGAAATGCCATGTGACGGGTTCGTGATTAGACTGCATACTGTACGAGCTGAAATTTTCGCGGTGGTTTTATTTTCGCGAATTTCTCGAATCGCCTTTGAATCGCGAAAATAACAACACAACAACAACAGCGCGCAAATAAGTAAGTTCAGTTAGACCCTCGCAACCGCGAAATTCACAACACGCGAAAATGTCCTCGAAGGACCAATGCGCGAAAATATCTGTACGCGAAAATTTCAGCTCGTACAGTATATCATCTTTCAACGACAAACATCATTGACAAACAAACGGAAGATAAGAGAATGTCTCTGTGCCTGGGAAGGATTACACCCTCTGCAGAACTGGGAAAGATAAATTGTACACTTTAGTCTGTTCGTCATAATGGGTCAGTTGGCAATCAGCATACAACTTTGTAGTATGCTGTTTTACATAAAGTCAAATCTGCCTGTAATACTAATAGTGAAATCTGCCTGTAATACTGATAGCAGCCACCTGTCTATAACAACCACCTGCCAATTAGGGCAACTAAAAAAATTCCCCCATAGTGAAATGCAATATAAAAGACCCTCTTTGTAGCACCCACCAGTCAGTATAAAGGCCACCTCTTTCATGTTCTTTGGATGACTGCTTAAGACAGTTATTGACTGTATATTTTGCTCTTCATCGGTCAATAAGGGACAGAAAAGTAAAAACGTTGCATTGTGATTTTGTGGGGCAAGATTCTAACAATGGAATGGGCATGGCATGTATCTTCAATGACCACAGGTCACAGAGCTGTCAAGAAGCGGCCAGATTCTGCTGGAACAGGTGGAGCAGAGCCCCAAGCCAGTAGTAGCAGCCATCAATGGCTCCTGTCTTGGTGGAGGCCTAGAGGTGAGTGAACCCTACTCCTAAGGAGCCATTGGTGTTTGCACCTGTTGATTAACCCCTTCAAGGCCACAATCTTGAAATATCATTGCCACTCTACACAGTGAAGATTACTGATAGTAAGAACAGAGTTAAGAGGCTCATGTAAATGCTTTAATGCTGAGAGAATCCATATTTTGTGATGAATCGGTTTGCTCGATATTGTGCCATAGGTGTTAACAAAATCAGTCACTGCATAGTTCTGTGTAGTTCACTGCAGGTTCCAATGAGGTGACAAATGATACTGCTGAAACAATGATTCAAAACGGTCATGGGCTAATAATGAATATTGCCTAACGTGTACTCCAGATAGTGTGTAAATGCCAATCATGATGTGTAACCTCTGACCTCTAAACATCATAATATATCCAGGTTGCACTCAGCTGCCACTACCGAATCGCAACAAAGGACAAGAAAACAGTCCTGAGTGCACCAGAGGTCATGCTCGGTCTCCTTCCCGGGGGCGGGGGCACCCAGCGGCTACCCAAGCTGATCGGCATCCCCAACTCGCTGGACATGATGCTGACCGGCAAGAACATTCCAGCAGACAAGGCCAAGAAGATGGGTCTAGTGGACCAGCTGGTTGACCCCCTGGGTAAGTGGCCCTCTGACCAATAATCAAAGTTAATTAACCCTCTAGTAACTGATTACATACATAGGACCTATTGTTTCCTAGAAACTACAACAATATCTCATTTAGACAACTTTCTAAATTACGTAAAATAGCTCACTGCATTTTTATTTTTGTTTATCATGAGTTAGAAATGCTTATTTGAAAGCCTATAAAGACTCTATCAAGAAAATGGTGTGTCACAGAAGTAATTCCGGCATACTTTTGTTGGCCTTTGACCTCTTTCAAATTGCATTATTCTATATCGTATGAATGGTAAAGCATAAGACTGTAAAAAGGTGGTCAGGCGGTTTGGGGTGTTTAGGGAGTAATAAGACTGGCAGTTTCGGGCGGTTCAGTTACTGTACGAGCTGAAATTTTTGCGATGGTTTTATTTTCGCGGATTTTGCGAATCGCCTTTGAACCGCGAAAATAACAACACGCGAAAATAACAACGTGCAAGTAACTAAGTTCAGTTAGACCCTCGCAACCGCGAAATTAACAACACGCAAAAATGTCCTCCAAGTAGCAATTCGCGAAAATATCTGTACGCGAAAATTTTAGCTCATACAATACTAATGGGTTAAATGCTCACCTGTTTGCCCTTGCTTTGGCTTCTTTGTGTGTCTGATCTTAGTTTGATTACATTTCATGATTACTTTTCATAATCGGCTTTTTGTCTTACTGAATTGGTATGGGCACTCATGAATTATGAAATTGGAAATGTTCGTTTCGGTTGATTCTTATGTGATGCAATTGATGAGGAATCTGAAAAGTGCACGTTTGCATTTTCTTTCTGTTTCCTACGAATTAAATGAAATGGATGTTCTGACACATATGTGTTGGAACATTGGGTTTGAAGTTTGAAGGCAAGAAGTGCAGTCAGGGTTAAAAAGCAGAATTTTCTTGTCATCATCATTAATGATGACCCAGCTCAGAATAGATTTCAGATCAGTTATCCTACATGTCAAGAAGGAATTAGTCCTCCTTAAAAATTAGTTCTTTTTCTTTCTTTCTTTCTTTTTTCAAATCAATGTCAACACACAGAGGCTACTGAAGAAACAGCAGTTCAGATGTCAAGTCTCAGTCATGGTTTTGTAATAGCGAGAAAGAAAATATAAATGTCATGATATTCTGTAGCAAATGGTTGGTCATTACATTTGTTTATTCTTGATATTGTATATTAATATGGTCAGAAAAAGAAAAAGAAGTCCAAATATCTGAACAGGATAGATGAACTACATAGTGTAAAGACTGGTAAATTGAAAATATGTAAGCCTTCCTGTTGTAAGAATATAAATACATACATAAGAACCACCCCTCCCCAGCTGTAATGACAAAATCAAAGAGAAATTTAGTTATACATGTATTTGTATTATACATTACATTGATTCATTATCCCTGATGATCATTTATGCAGGTCCGGGTGTTAAGCCTATTGATGAACGCAACATTGAATACCTTGAAAATGTGGCAATCCAGGCAGCAAGGTAAACATTTCCTATCATTCCATGTGACATTTTCAGTCCACTTCACAGTTTCGTTTTGTGCTGTTTCATTTATTTATTTTTTAACATTTCTTCATATCAACTAACACCAGTTGTATTTTCATCTCCCAAGTATCTTATTTTTTTTTTCTATTCTCCACATATTCATGCATGTATCATATAATCATGGTAATCCTAAGTTTGTCCATTCCTTGAAGATTTCTTAATTTTGTTATAAATTTCAGAGATCTGGCTGCAGGGAAGATCAAGACAGAGAAGCCAAAGAGTATGATGCAGAGTGAGTTGTCTGAGTGTGAACGACTCCCTACGTGTAGTTTTGGAGAAATATCTCTTTAACCTCTCCTTAAAGGGATCGTATAGTTTTGGTTGAGACCTAACTTCAGGTTTTTAACATTTCTTGGTGAGATAATGAGAAACTCTTATGAAATATGAAAGTGCATGTAACTCCAAGAGGGATTCAATGTTTATTTAATGAAAATTGATTTTGAAATTTTGATGAACGCAACAATTTGAAACCCACTTTTTATTAGGATTGCTTTGTTTTACTTCGTTTTTGGATATCTCAGCCATTCCAAAACCGATTTTCATCTAATAAACTTTAAATTCCTCTTAAAATAGATTATGCTCTGTATTATTTCATAAGTGGTTTCTTGGTATCTCGCAAAAGTTAAAAGCCCAATCCTCATCTCCACCAATTCTATACTATATACCTTTAAGCCTTTTGGTGCTTTGAGTGCTGATAGGCATAGAAATCCTCATAGCATTTACACAACCTCCAAAATCTCTTGCACAGAAGGGGTTCATCTAGTGCCCACCTTAGATTGTTTTTACCTCTTGCCAATGGTGGCCTGGAAGGTCCTGTATGTAGTCAGGGGCCTGTTTTATCAAAAGATGAAATCGATTTTAAATTTCCTTACCACATAGGTTGCCATAGACTTACAGTTGAAATCAACTCTATAATCAATTTTAACTCTTCGTAAAACAGGGCCCTGAAGAGCTTATTTAATTTTGTATAAATTGTTGAGGAATGTGATTCCGAGTCTTATTGTAATGGTAATGATATAGAATGATGAGAATGAAAGTAGGAATGGATGGGCGTAGTAGTAGAAGTGACAACAGCAGTTATAACAATATTATGATAACATTGTTATTTCTAGTAGCCACATTACTGTCACTACTATAGTGTACTACTTTTACTACTACCACTACTGCTACAACTTCTACTACTCCTACACTGTACTTCTGCAACTACTACTACTACTACTACTACTGCAAATGCAACTAATTCTACTACTACTATTTCTACTACTACTACTTCTTCTTCTCTCGTGTCGCTACACTTTTCCCAGCCACTGCAGAACTACTACTACTACTACTACTACTAGTACTACTACTACTACTACTACTACTACTACTACTACTACTACTACTACTACTACTACTACTACTACTACTTCTACTGCTACTACTACTACTACTACTACTACTACTACTACTAATAATAATAATAATAATAATAATAATAATAATAATGATAATAATAATAATAATAATAATAATAATAATAATAATAATAATACAAATGCTACTAGTTCTACTACTCCTATTTCTACTACTACTACTACTACTACTACTACTGCTACTACTACTACTACTACTACTACTACTACTACTACTATTATAATAATAATAATACAAATGCTACTAGTTCTACTTCTCCTATTTCTACTACTCCTATTTCTACTACTACTACTACTGCTACTACTACTACTACTACTACTACTACTACTACTATTACAACTACTACTACTACTACTACTACTACTACTACTACTACTACAACTACTACTACTAATAATAATAATAATAATGATAATACAAATGCTACTAGTTCTACTACTCCTATTTCTACTACTACTACTACTACTACTACACATAGACAGTAGAAGTTATACTACAGACAAAGTATGCCTACTCTGCAGCCATATTCCACTATTTCATGTCCCTGCTGTTCCGCTCCCCCCCATGACAGAACTCCAGGACAGTATCATGGGTACCAACTTTGTGCAGAATCAGATCTACAAGAGGGTCAATGCCATGGTGATGAAGAACACAAAGGGACTCTACCCCGCCCCCTTCAAGATCATTGAGGTATGAGAGGGTTCAATACCGTATGTACAGTCCGACCTCTCCTATCTGGCCTCCCTTTATCCGGATCTCTCTGTTATCCCGATGTCGTCTCGGCGTGTTTTTTTTTTTTTTTTTTTTTTTCAAGCTGATAATTACGGGGGAAAGTAGTGTGTCAAATCTGTCCTGTTTTTGTTGCGAAATTGTCATGAGTGTATTCTATAAACAGAGACTGTGCTCCAGAGCCATGAGCCATTTTGCCCTGGTAGTCTTAACAAGTTTCTTGCCAGAAGTGGGCATACTATGTACTACATTAATGGGAATTTGCCATACCGTATCAAAGATGGGGTAATCTGTGCTCGTAATCTGATGCATCTTATGTATTTGTAGCTGAGAGATACATTTGGTTTGTTGTTTTTCTTGTTTTTTTACTGCAACTTTGCAGGCTGTCAGAACAGGAGTGGAGAAAGGAAATGAAGCCGGCTACATCAATGAAGCAAAGAGCTTTGGGGATCTAGCAATGACGACACACTCAAAAGCACTCATGGGCCTTTTCCATGGGCAGGTAAGTCACTTTCTTCTCTTTATTTTTCATCGGGCATTAGTTTACTAATGGCCTGTACCAACAACCACTCACATATGCTCAGCTGTATTGCCTGTGTACTATAAATGCATTGTAATTGTTTGTTTGTGTGGTTCAGTTAGCTTGGAGTTGGTGCTGCCTTGGAATGTGCATAAAAGGCTGCCACAGATTTAAAATCATGTCATCATTTTATAAAACAAATGAGGCACACTTCTTGATTGGGCATCTGTAAAATCATTCACCCTTCGTTACTTTTTTGCAGTCCAGAACACACTCTGCTTTGGCGCACATGGTATTGACTGTTCCAAAGTTACCATCACGTAGATGATTCTTTATTACTATTGCCCTGTATAGTGTGCACTCTTTGTATACTATTCTTATTCAACCTATTCCATTATCATTTCTTTGTGTGGTTTAGTCAGCTTGAAGTTGGTGCTGCCTGCAAATTTTGCAAAAATGGCTGCCATAGAATTTAAATTGTGTCATTTATAAAACAAAGGAGGCACATTACTTGATTGGGCTTCTGTAAAATAATCCACTCTCTGTTTCCGTAACTTTCAATCAGCCCAAAACACTCTGACTGTTCCAAAGTTTTGAACAATTTTGAAATAATATATTTTGAAAATATTTTGAAATAAAAGTGCGTTGCACTGTGGTCTATCATGTGACCTGGGTCAAGTGATAGACCACAGTGCAACGCACTTTTATTTCGGTGCCGGCCACGCGCAGGGCGCGGAGCAAATTTGTTGTTTTGTCATCTACACGCGCACATACGTCTAAAGTAAACTACATAGCCTAAGCCCTGAGGATACCTAAAGACAGCTATAACGGTTTCAGATGTGGAATAAAATGGAATATCTATAGGACCCTAGATGTGGAATATAAAGCAAATAATCAACTTTTAGTTTCAGGCAGTGAGACAAACTATCACTTCTTCGGCGATCTGAATGTGTACGCTATCTTTCGTCAGCTGCGCTTCGGAAAGGTAGCAACATCCAGATCGCCTCAGAAGTGATAGTTTGTCCCATCACCTTCACCAACGTTGATTATTTGCTTACTAACACCCTGTGTAATTCACATCATTTGTGAACTATTCTTACGCAGTCTATTCTATAATCGTAGGTCGCGTGCAAGAAGAACAACTTTGGGAAACCTGAGAGGAAGGTAGAGACATTGGCCGTCTTAGGAGCCGGTCTGATGGGCGCGGGCGTCGCCCAGGTCAGCATCGACAAGGGTATGCACGTACTCCTGAAGGACATGTCGCTGCAGGGTTTGGCCAGGGGAGAGCAGCAAATCTTCAAAGGGTTTGTAAATTTCTTGTTGTAGTGTTTTTGTGTGTCTGTGTGTGTCTTTGTGTGTCTTTGTGCTTGTGTGTTTGATCTCAAGTACTATAAGTAGGTATACATGTATATCTTGTAGCTCTCTTGTAGTATGAAATGGTATGGTTATTCTTGCCACTTGTTCACCCGCGAGGATTGACTTAAATATCAGCACAAAATAAATCAATATTAATGGTATCTTTATTCAACAAATCATTGATCGCAGCCAGAGGCTGAATTATAAATTATTTTACAAAAGTGAAAAATATACATACACAGTATTACATATTAGTATACAAATGTAAACTTACAAAATCAAAATAACACGAAGGCCCATACAAAACAAAAACAATTCCAAAAAAAAAAAGAAAACCCTCAGGCACTACATACATAAGAAAATGATGAAAGTTTGAATTGACATGGACTTCTGATCCTAAAATTTCTAAAACAATCACTGCCAATCAGTACATAAATGAAGAAGTCTGATGAACTGTGTGTATGAGATATGTTTGGTTGTATGCATTGTATATGTTATGGATGTGAAAGATGTTGGTTTTTGTCTGTTTGTCTTTTTGTCTGTTTGGTTTTCTTTGTATTGCTAAGGGTGGCTAATGGTTGTCATATCCTAAAGCGCATATTTTATATCTAGTAGGTCTTTTGAAGTTAAAAGGCAGCTTTACCATTGACATGAAATTATATGTTTTCCTTCAATGGTGTTTGTAGGTTTTGTGTAAAAGTTTCAGCTGAACTATTTGTGCACATTGTTGTATTTTCAAAATTATTGTCCTTCCTGTTTTCTTCCTGACAGCTTGGATGGAAAGGTGAAGAGGAAACGATTAACAAGGTATGTACCACTCCTCCCTCCCCCCGAACTTACAGGATATTCCATTAACCGTATCAAACCTTTAGGTGCACAGGCTCTCACCTTAACTTGCCAAGCATTTTTTCATCAGCATTCAGCTTGACCATGTTGAAAAGTTACCAAGCCCACTAAATCCACCTCAGTCCAGCAGGAAGGCTGTGGTGACACAGTAGGGATTAATAGGAATAGGTAATCTCTGTACACTGACAATCAGTTTCCAGACATCCGTGCCAATCAGTGAAGAAAGCTCTCTCCTCTGCATGACAATAGGCGCGGTCAGACTGGCAAAAGATCGAGAAGTTTAAGATCGCAAAGTTTGGTCCATTCGTACGCGCGCAAAAAAGAGTGCGCCGTCCGATGGCTAGTGATTGTGATGTAACAATGCACATCTGAACATGACAATGGCCTCGCACTTCGGAGACAACGCCCGCAAACAGGTCGAGAAGTTTCGCGGGAAGTTTGCGGTCACACTGGCAAAACTTTGAGATCTTAAAGATCGCGATCTTAAACTTCGCGATCTTTTGCCAGTCTGACCGCACCTAATCAGCGAACAAAGTACAGCGAGGGTAAAGAAGGATTTCTAGAAAGATGCATATATTTTACTGTAAAAGCTGAGGGGTTTTTTTCGTGAGGGTTTATATTGCCACCTGATCTTGATCGCATCTGCGGTACGAAAATATCAAGAAGCTGCTTTCGCAGCATTTTGTGCCTTCCGGGCTTTAGCGAAACCATGGCCACTCCTGGTTGGATGTGCGCATGCTAGTGTGTCTGATGTTATTGTTAATGCATCCCTCCATATCCACAAACCTCAAATTGCAAAAGCAGCATCTGGAGAAAATGTCTGTGACATTTGGGGTCATAAAACAAACAGGAAAGTGTGTTTTCAACAGTTTTTCCACAACCCCTTTTTGTAGAGTAGTGCAATTAGGTACATCTTCAGAGGTCCCTTTTCATTTTTTAAAAATCCTTTGCACACCCTTCAGTTTCAACTCTAATAACTTTTGAATAGATAGTGCTACCACCTTGAAAGTTGGCATTTATTATGGACAGAATGTGTTAATTGAGCATGCTCAATTTAAGCTTAAATTGATCATCCCTTCATTGTCGGTGCTACCGTGGTTTACATCCTGTTTTTTGTCCCATTCGTCGCACAGCCAGCACGGTTTCTAAAGATTAAGCGCTTGAATAGACCCTTTACTTCAGAGCCTCTTTTCTCGGTTCAAACCTTTCCAGTGTGTGTACTTTCTTTCTAATATTTAGATAGGTTAGGAGAGTCCATTTGAATTGAGTTATACATCATTTTAAAGCTTAGAATCTGCTCTTTCAATATCTGCCCTTAACTAAAAATCCATGTCTGGCGACTTTCTGTTGGTTTTGTGATGCAGGGTCACATGTACAATTGATTGATTTCCAAGCTATTTGCAAGCTATTTCACATTCCAACTTTTCCAAAAATGACGAGTAGCGTCCTCAGACATTTATGTTTTCATGCTAGAAGCATTCAGCTCCTCACAGAAGACCTAACGAGTGAATGTCCTCTTTCAATTTTCTCTGACACTTGGCGATGTTCAGCTTTGAGCGAGATCGACTGATGTCCAACGTGACCGGCCAGATCGACTACGCAAACTTCAACAAATGCGACATGGTGATCGAGGCAGTGTTCGAGGATCTTGCCATCAAACACAGAGTCATCAAAGAGGTGGAGGCAGTGAGTATCATCTTATGACATGTCTTTTGACTTTAAAGGTAGGGAATCCCATTTGCATGCCTTAAATGAAGAGTTGTATAAATACAGTGGTATGTTGAAGAGAGTATCATTTTAGAAACTCCCATAAAGTATTGAAAGTGGAAGGTAATATTTAGTACATTTTTATTGACCGTTAGATTTTGAATTGAATTTTTTTCGGGACTCATCGTAAATTCCAGTACATTACTAGCTACCTTTGCAGACCCATGCACTGCATGTGTGTCCATCATGTATATTTTGTGAAGAAAATTCATCAAAACTTACAAACATTTCTATATACATTCTTGCCACACACTCTATATGTTATTACATCAGCTCTTATACTTTTAGATTTGTGTTGATAGATAAAAAAAAAAAAAAAAAAATACAGAAGACTGCATTAAAAAGGCTTAAGTGTGGCTGACACACAGAACTACTGAGTAGTTGAGTTTTGTGCATTATTCAAATTGTAGATAACTGTTGACTTCCAAATTTCTCAGCAGTGGCCTAAACAAGTCCCCTGAGGTTCATATTGAATGTTTTGCTGCATTTTGGGAGGTCTGTAAAAGGTATCCCTTACCTTTAGTATAACACTCTCACTGTATGAATCAAGAAATATGATTTAGTGATACAGTGCATCAACACATCTGATAGTCATAGTGGAAAATCATGGATTATGACATGGCTATTGCTTCTTCTGCCAGTGATTACAAAGCTAATTGTAAAAGGTGACTCCCATTATATCAAAGTCCTTTGGACTGCCAGTTTCTTGTTCTGTTGAAATTTTTTTGTTAACAGCTGGACAAATAGGGTGTTGATAATAATTTTGAGACATGACCCATTTTTGTTATAACCAAGATTCATTGTAACTGTGTTCATTATAATGGGAGTGCAATGTATTTGTACTTTCCTCGTGAGAGAAACTGCAAAGAGTGCCATCGGTAGTCATTGTGGTTGATATGTATTTGTTCCACGTTTGTTTAGTTTTCCTTTGCTTTCTTCTCGGGCATAAGAGCTTTACAAGCCCCTTATCTGAAGATAATTGTCCAATTAATGACAAACAAATGCAATAAGAGCTTTATGACTTTACTACCTATTTTGTTCGTTGTTATTAAAATAAACTGTATGTCTTTCTGTGGTCTGCAATTATCTTACCTGATAGTCAAGTCAAGATGTCATTTCTCACATACAGAATATAATGCAGGATATCTTTAAAATGTTTCCAGTTTCATGACAAACATAAGCCCCTTTTGCTTGAGGGACTTTTCCAAGAACTTGTTTACACATGTATTCCAAAACAGTGACACAATTCCTGTTCATGACTCTTGCTGAAAAAACAATTTCTTCATATCTGAAAGTCCCATATTAAAGGTGCATAGTCCCGGTAGTGTAGAGGGTGCTGTTGATGATACTGCCGATCACCGCTAGCATTGATACGAAGATTGCCGAAGTTGAGCTGTCATCAAGAGTAAAGCGCGTAGGTGTTGCTAAGTAACGTTGCGTTCATTGTCTTCTCTGCGCATCACGCAGTCTGTAGTAATGCCAGGGTGCGTGCATATGTGCTTCTTATTATGACATCACAGAAGAAGTTTGCTAAAGCTGTCATCCCCTTCAGCCGAATCATGAGCCGAACTGTGATCGGACCACTGACTACAGTGGATCGGTCTTCTTCGGACTCGGGAAAGTGGGCCAAAGCGTAAGCGCTAAAGTGGAGTCGATAGCGTAGGTCTCTCTATAGGAAACTTGCGCCGTGCACCCGCGTACGCATTTGACTTAAACACCGGGACCATGCACCTTTAACTCTGTTCTCTTTCACTCTTTCTCTTGTGTTCTGCCCTCTTAGGTCATTCCAGACCATTGTGTCTTCGCTTCCAACACATCTGCCTTGCCAATCACAGACATCGCCAAGGCCAGCAAGAGACCAGAAAAGGTAACATTACATGATGCTCCTAAATCTGTTCACTTCATTCAAGGGAACCTTGTTATATTGAGGACCTAAAACACATATGACCTTGTTATATCAGGTTTCTCACTATATCGGGTACAAGAATAGGTAATGATTTAAAAGTTTTAACCTGCTACATCCCCTCATTTAAAAGGGATTTAATTTGTTTTATGTGACTTGCGACCTTATAGCAATGTTCCACTGTATAATAAAGAGAGTTTGTTCAGATTTCTCTCTTTATGCTGAATTCATTGAATTGAGACAAGAAGGGCAATCCTTGTAAAAGTAGAAGGTCACTCCATGGAGTTTGAGTATTAAAGTGTGTGTTTCTGTGATGGGGGATGAAAATGGGGGTTGGGGGAAGCTGATCACTGTCTCCTCTGGCATAGGACCCGTGCTATTGCCCTGTCGATAAGTGCTACAACACTTTGTATACAGCATATCCAGTAAAGAAAAAAAAAAAAATGTTTTTGGTTTGACTCATTTCAAAAACTTGCATGCATACATGCAGACCCACTTGAATGTGTGTAGAAACTTGATGAGGATGATATAGGATGAATATACAGCATTATGTTGTCCTTTTTGCTCCTGGCAAGTTGTTGGTGTGCACTATTTCTGTCTGGCGATGATGTAGGATGAATAAAGGGGATTATGTTATCCTTCTTTGCTGCTCCCGGCAGGTTGTAGGCATGCACTACTTCTCCCCAGTGGACAAGATGCAGCTGCTGGAGATCATCACCACGCCCCAAACGTCCAAGGACACGGCAGCGGCGGCCGTGGAGGTGGGCCTCAGGCAGGGCAAGATCATCATCACCGTCGGCGACGGACCGGGATTCTACACCACCAGGATACTGGCTCCAACACTGTCTGAGACCATGAGGATTCTCCAGGTTTGGGCTTAACTTTTCACGATTCTTTGTCATCCACCACTTTCTTACCAATACTCTTCTTCCTTTCTATCTATTCCTCGGTAGTCATTTATACCTTCTCCTTCTCTCTTTTTATTTTTCACTATTACTGTTGTGCTTGTCAGTCTTCTTTACTTATGTCTAGTTTTAAAAAAAAAAGATTATAAAAAAAAAAGCCGCTGAAAATTGCTTATCCAGTAGTGGCGAAGATATTTAGTAAAATGGAGTCAAAAGGGGCCTGAGCTTTCATCCTAGCAATATCTTCATCGGAGGCAAAATGACAAACAGGCAGGGAAAGCGATCACATAATAAGGACTTCTCACAACAAGAACAGTCAGGGGAGGGCTGGGGACACAGAACAAAGAAATCAAAAGGAGAGGGTAGGAGGTCAAGGGCAAGGAGCACAACACGTGAAGGGAGGGGGATTAGAGCAGGAGGGTGGACAGACAAAAGGCAGAGGAGTCAGTGATGGTACCGAGGACCAAGGGGGGGGGGGCAACCTTTGAAGGATAAGGATGAATAGGGAGGCAACATCAAACAAGATAAGAAACAACAGAGGGATAAAGAAAGGAAAAGAGTGAAATAGCAACAGCGTGGGGGGGGGGGGGACTGAGCATGCAGCGAACCCTCATCTCGTGTACCAAGAAGAGGTAAGGAAATGTATGATAGAATAGCTTTTTGTTTAACTGGCTGACTTTTTCGCTCTTTTAAAGTATGCACAAGTAACTAGTTTAATTAAAGGAGAATTGCACCTTCATAGACATGTGGATTGAGTGAATGCAGCATTATTAGTAAAACACGTCAATGAGAGTAAGGAAAATCAATATGAATTTTTGAAGTTTCTGCGCAGTGTCACTGCTGGATGAGAAGACTACTACACCTTGTGATGTCACATGTGTACAACGACATTAAGAAAATATACAGAAAATTCAACATATTTTCATGTTTCTCGCATGATAAAAGAACACTTGACTTGCCTCTGTCAGAAGGCAGGGGGAATAATATTACCCTTAACATAATCAGTGACAAGTTGAGGAAATGTGCTCTTTATTCTAAAAATCAAATTTTGTGAAATTCTCCTATATTTTCCTTATATTATTCTATATATGTGACATCATACACTACTGTAGTATTCTCATCCAGCAGTAACTTTGCAGATACTGTAAAAATTCATAATTTTTGAACAAATTCTCCGATTTTCCCCAAACCTTCACTGATGCCTTCTACTAATATTGCTGCATTCACTCAAATATGAAGCTGGACTTGTCCTTTAAACAACCATCTTCTATCTTTCTGTGATGACAGGAGGGTTTTGGACCCAAGGAAATGGACAAGGCCAGCACCGCCTTCGGCTTCCCCATCGGAGTCGCCACGCTGGTAGACGAGGTGGGCCTCGACGTTGCACAGCACATCGCTGCTGATCTCGGCCAGAAGTTCGGCGAGAGGTTTGCAGGAGGCTACGTAGCCATGCTGAAAGACATGGTAGACGCAGGCTTCCATGGTGAGTGTGTGTCCCCTTTCCCGACAGAATCTTTGAAACTCCCTGTGTGTGTGTTTATACCGGACACCTTGTAGACACCTTGTATGATTGGGCATCACTGTGAATTTTTGTCACTCCCACGTCAACTCGTCTTTATACCTCGTGTTGTATACTGGCCCTTGTATGCTTAGCATCACTGTGAATTTTTGTCCACCCACATCACCTTGTATTTTATACCTCTGTTTATCTGTATTATTTGCATCACTGTGAATTTTTGTCACCCTCAACTCGTTATTATACCTCTGTTTTTATGGACACCTTGTATATTTGCATCACTGTGAATTTTTGTCACCCACATCAACTCGTATTTATACCTCGTGTTTATACTGGACACCTTGTATGATTTGCATCACTGTGAATTTTTGTCACCCACGTCACCTCGTATTTATACCTCGTGTTTATACTGGACACCTTGTATAATTTGCATCACTGTGAATTTTTGTCACCCACATCACCTCGTATTTATACCTCGTGTTTATACTGGACACCTTGTATAATTTGCATCACTGTGAATTTTTGTCACCCACATCACCTCGTATTTATACCTCGTGTTTATACCGGACACCTTGTATAATTTGCATCACTGTGAATTTTTGTCACCCACATCACCTCGTATTTATACCTCCTGTTTATACCGGACACCTTGTATAATTTGCATCACTGTGAATTTTTGTCACCCACATAACCTCGTATTTATACCTCGTGTTTATACCGGACACCTTGTATAATTTGCATCACTGTGAATTTTTGTCACCCACATCACCTCGTATTTATACCTCGTGTTTATACTGGACACCTTGTATAATTTGCATCACTGTGAATTTTTGTCACCCACATCACCTCGTATTTATACCTCCTGTTTATACCGGACACCTTGTATAATTTGCATCACTGTGAATTTTTGTCACCCACATCACCTCGTATTTATACCTCATGTTTATACTGGACACCTTGTATAATTTGCATCACTGTGAATTTTTGTCACCCACATCACCTCGTATTTATACCTCCTGTTTATACCGGACACCTTGTATAATTTGCATCACTGTGAATTTTTGTCACCCACATCACCTCGTATTTATACCTCCTGTTTATACCGGACACCTTGTATAATTTGCATCACTGTGAATTTTTGTCACCCACATCACCTCGTATTTATACCTCGTGTTTATACTGGACACCTTGTATAATTTGCATCACTGTGAATTTTTGTCACCCACATCACCTCGTATTTATACCTCCTGTTTATACCGGACACCTTGTATAATTTGCATCACTGTGAATTTTTGTCACCCACATCACCTCGTATTTATACCTCATGTTTATACTGGACACCTTGTATAATTTGCATCACTGTGAATTTTTGTCACCCACATCACCTCGTATTTATACCTCATGTTTATACTGGACACCTTGTATAATTTGCATCACTGTGAATTTTTGTCACCCACATCACCTCATATTTATACCTCCTGTTTATACCGGACACCTTGTATAATTTGCATCACTGTGAATTTTTGTCACCCACATCACCTCGTATTTATACCTCCTGTTTATACTGGACACATTGTATAATTTGCATCACTGTGAATTTTTGTCACCCACATCACCTCGTATTTATACCTCCTGTTTATACTGGACACATTGTATAATTTGCATCACTGTGAATTTTTGTCACCCACATCACCTCGTATTTATACCTCGTGTTTATACTGGACACCTTGTATAATTTGCATCACTGTGAATTTTTGTCACCCACATCACCTTGTATTTTACTTTGTTTCTACTGAGCAATGCAGTGATGCGGGGTAATGCGAGGGGACTTGCAAAATGCGGTGAATCAGGAAGTCACATATCATAGGGTCACAGATTGGGTCGCATGCACACTGCCTGATGATCGATTGATCGAGTAATGATTGTAATGTCCCAGTAAGATTTCAAGCCTACTTGAACACTTCAAATTTCTGTACCTGCTCTGCTTTTACTGAAAATCTTCCCTGCCATCGTGACGTGACCTCGCATCACCCACTACCACATGTTTTTCTTCTGGGGAAAAATGAGATGTGGTACCTGCATCAACATGCATCGCTGCCAGAGGTGCCGTGACTGGCGAGAGTAAAATGCACGCAAAATTCTTTGTCAATACACAATGCAGTGGCTGCCAATCGCCAGTTGGCAAAAAGTCATGCCGTAAAAATGGCCATCTGCTCCAATTCGCTAAGTTTCATGTTGCGATTGTTTTAGGTTTTACTGTATACTCACTTTGGCCATAGGCTGTTCTATTCATTAACGTGTACATGTCCTTTTAATAGTCAGGGAATACTGAAGATATTTTTTTTTGCGGGTGTGATCATTTTAGGTCGCAAGTCAGGGAAGGGCATATTCGACTACAGCGGCAAGTCGAAGGAACGGGACGTAAACTCCGGTGCCGAGGAGATCCTTAAGAAGTACGCTCTGCCGTCCAAGGGCTTTAACAGCGTGGAAGACGTGCAGATGAGGATGGTGACGCGATTCGTCAATGAGGCCGTCCTCTGCCTACAGGAAGGCATCCTCAGGGATCCTGTGAGTTTGGAGGAAGATTGACCTTTGACCCTTGACCCTTTGGGATGGGGATGTTCTTTCTTTTAGGGTAACGTTGCAACTAGAGGGAAGATTATTTTAGAAACCAAAGGGAAGAATATGGGAAAATGTTCTTGTTATGTCTTTTATGCTCACGTGAGGAAGGGAAAAGAATAAATAAAAATGTGTATATGGTGGACATGTGGGACATAATATAAGCAAGTAAAAGTTACATGTACTCCATGAGCTACATGTCACATCAGTAATGACAAATCCCCATGCTTGTGTGGCATGCGAATTCACATCAAAGCTACTGCTTCTCTGTGATTCTATAGGAGGCTCCCCAAAACAGTTCAGCATAGGCTCACCTATCCCAAAAGATATATTGATTTTAGGATTATTATTGCCAAGTGAGGTGTCAGTTACTCACAAATTGGGAGCTTTTATATTTGCGATGCGGACACTTAAGACGACGATTGCATTGACCTTTTTCCTCTCTCCATGCGTCGTATTGCAAGGTAGCTTTAGATTACAAGAGGATGCAATCTATGCAAAAGTACAATGGCACTCCCATAGATCATTGGATATTGAAAAGTAGCTCTCTGCGACATGAATTAAGCGGATGCAAAAATGGCCCTGAACCAACCGTGCAAACTCAGATGACGCAAGGTCAATCTTCATAAGCAAATGTGCGCGTGGCGCAAAACTTTTTTTTTCCTCTGAACATCCGCGTCACAAAAATCTAAAGCCCCCGTAATGTCTCCCTGATAGCTCCTTTGGACACTCCATGATTAATATGTGGATATTTGCAGCCTGGTAACATCCACATCTATGTGCTCATCTATCAGAAATTGTCATCTGTTCAAGAAAATTATATTTACCTCACCTTGTCGTGTCCACACAATCAAAATTCTATAGGAATGTTTGTATGCAACGTGTCATAACAAATGTTTTGAGAGTAGAGAATAATTGCACATTTGATAGTATAATCAACAGCAGTACATCTGTCGTGTAACATAGTTTACAGTATTCAATGCATCGTATTGACATTTAATTTTCATTTCTATTTTCCTTAGTATTCTAGGGCTTTCATAGACACATGTAATGTGCGGTTCTATTTTAAAGGTGAATGGCTACTGTCAAATTCATCTTCCTATTGAGTGCAAGTTTATTTTAACACATGTGCTAGTTCATTGTTAGCAGCAGTAATGATTTTCTGAAGGTACAAATGGTAATATGTTAGTAGATAATTGTAATGTGGGGTATATGTATAATAGTAAGATAAATGTATTTCAACAGCATAATTGTAATTTCTTTTCCCCCTCTTCGTACCAATCCAATGCAGTGATTGTTGGATTTAATGAATCTGGTATTCCAGTAGCATGCTGTCTTGAGAATCCTAATCCAACTTTCCTTTCTCTCTCTGTTATAGGTCGAGGGTGACATTGGTGCTGTATTCGGCCTTGGTTTCCCACCCTTCCATGGAGGTACATCACCCTTTCCTTTCTCATAAAACAGAGATATGCGAGGAAATGTAGATAGAAAGAATTTAAAGAAAGACAGTTTATGTGATATTTGGATCGTGTTTCATAGCTTTCTGACGTTTGCGTGTCATCACTGAATGAGGAAAAGGAGATTTTAAGTTCTACAATGTATTCAAAGCATAATGACCCTGCGCGACAAAACACACAAAAAGTCGCCAGACATGGAATTTTAGTTAAGAGCATATTCTAGAAGAACAGACTTTAAGCTTTAAAATGATGTATAACTCATATCAAGTGGACTCTCCTAACCTATCTAAATATTGGAAAGAAAGCACACACTCTGGAAAAGTGTGAACTGAGAAAAGAGGCTCTGAAGCACAGGGTCTATTCAAGCGTTTAATCTTCACCAAGCCATTCTACCTGTGCAATAAATGGGACAATAACAGGATGAAAACCATCGGTTTAACCACAATGAAGGGATTATCAGATTAAGCTGAAATTGAGCATGTTCTATTAATACATTCTGTCCATGATAAATGCCAACTTTCAAAGCAGTAGCATCATCCTTTCTAAAGTTATTAGAGTTGAAAGTGAAAAGTGTGTACAGGGTTTTTTTTAAGAAATGAAAGGGGACTCTAAAGATACACCTAATCATGTTATTCTAAAAAAAAAAAAAGTGTTCAAGATAAACTGCTGAAAACACAATTTCCTGTTTATTTTATGATACCAAATGTTAGCACAATGTAGAAGACTTGCTCTTTCAGAAAATATAAAAAAGTCAAGATTGACAGAATTGACCCTTTTCACCAATTTTCAGTCCTCACACAAAATCAGTGCATGCGACTTTTTGTTCGTTTTGTGATGCACGGTCACATATAATAATCTGTTAATCGCCAAAATGGCACATTCACCCCCCCCCCGCAAAAAAAAAAAAAGGGGAAAAATGTATGATTATATAATTATGTACATATGTATGTTAATATACTTGAGGATTTTAGACATTTCTCTTCTTTGTTTTGGGGCTCTGAAATTATCTGCTTGTAATTAAAATCAGATTCCTGCTATATCCAACCCCTGACCAGGATTCCCCTGAATCAGTAGCTGATAGAATGCATGCTTGTTCACAAGTTTTTGTCGAGTCCATGATGTATTCCATATTGCTGCTTTTCTGAATTTTGAGATGTGGGGATGAGATCACCTGACAAAAGCATTTGATTTTACCACAAACTCTGTGGAATGTTTCTGTCTAAACACACATTTGGTATGCACCCAACTGCACAGTCAGGGCTTCAAAATGATGTGCATATTATGTTTGTACCAGTCTCTCACGTTCGTCATTTTTGTCCATCTTTATCCACAGGTCCATTCCGCTACACAGACACCTACGGTGCTGACAAAATCGTTGCACACATGGAGCGCTTCGCGGCCGCTTACGGCTCAGCGTTTGAACCCTGCCAGTTGTTGCGAGACCATGCAGCAGACAAGTCCAAGAAATTCCACTCACAATAGATGCAAAGATTGGAAAAAAGAAAATGCAAATCATTCATGCGTAAAAAAAATGAAAAGCTATTTGAGCCTAGGATATATGTGTTTAACAGAAAATTGAAACAAAAGTTAAAAATGATCTAACAATCCTATGAACTTACTTCTTCCAAAGGGTAATGTTCGAAAACTAGTAAGAAGAGTGTAACTATTATTTTCAGCACTGAAAGGCTGTTTTTATGTTTGTACAGAAATGTGACAAGTTTGTTTCAGTGAAGCAAAACCGTAATCTGAACATTATTCGGTGTGGTGGTATTTCTTTTTTTTTTTTTTTTGCATAAAATGTATTATTTAGGGCAGGTTAAGTTATTCAATTGACTTCATCATAAAGTAGCACCATGCAAATCAGCACAGTTCCTCAAATACCAATGATTCCTTGACTGCTACAAGTTTGAAATATCAACTTTAATGAGAGAATTAAGCAGTGTAGCATTGGCATGATTGAATTCATAAAACTCTCAGTCTGAGAAAAACAAACTAGGGTTTTCATGTAATATATTTTATTACTTGATCTGAAATATTCCCTAGAGGAGATGTTTGCTTTCTTTCTGCAAAGATATAATTTATTATGGTTTACATTGTACATGCCTTAGATGTTGTAGACCAAATTAAAATCTTTGAACATCAGTGTGGTTCAGAGGTCTTTCTTTTCCCGTTTCCAACTTTTTTTTAAAAAAACTTTGCAGAAGTGCTAGGAAAAAAAGGAAAGTGTTTTGGTGATGTGTCTACTGAAACATGTGTTTTTTGACTGCATATGAGTCACTTGCAATGCACGCGGATTAGTTACATTCTGCCCATCCAGTCATTGCAGGCGTCTTGCACTATTTCAGTGCCTTGTCTAAGACCATGGCACAGTTTCATGTTCTACTCTTCACCAAGTGCAAATTACGTTGATTGTCGTTACCACAGCAGCACCTCTGCCAAACTGTTGATCAACTGTTAGTACTCACTTTGCAGCTACAGTGACTGCAATTCACAACAGTTATGGTATGTGCGTCCTTAAAAAATTTAGAACTGATGTGGCAGCGGTATTGTTCGTCAGTCCCATTATTGGATCACTTTGGATCAAAGTGGATCACTAGCTAAAGAAGGAAAGTGTTTGGAATGGGTATTTGCTTTAGTGTCTCTCTTTTTCTTTCCTTTCATATGCTATTGTATTGGTAATGCAGCTGCAGATATGTGTAAATCCCAAGGGACTCATCTAAACCTGCACAATCTTAAATGTATGGGACTGAGCAATGTGAATACTTCCTTGGAAATATGGCACTAAGATGTACTTTACAGAGAGACCGAAAATGTTTCAGGGTTTTCTTCTAAGTGGTTTTCACATCACATGGAGTTAATGAAAGTTTAATGGTCAAATATTTTGCAACCTCCACAAGACAGTATTCAGAGCCGTGGTCTGTGAAACGTATTGCATCTTCAGGTTTCCATTTACATTATGTGTATTTTTTTAGATGGGTCCTTGGACCACGCATAATTTCCTAAAATCCCACAATTGAGTTCTCAAGATATTCAGAGTAGTCGTCATGAGGACTTGACAAAGTTTATTTCCCCTCGTATTGCAGAAACCAGGAAATTTATGCAAAAGTGGCGAAATATGTTTGCATCCTGATGAGCCGTATAATGTAACAGTTTGAGAGTTCATACATTTGAGTGTTCTGGAAGGCGCTCAAAAGAAGTGGCCATTGCTACACTTTCTCTCAGGTGATATGAAGAAGGTGTAGGTGACGAGAAACATTGACAAGCATCTGATAGAAAAACAACAATGAAGCAAAGCCCTACAAAGGTCATCCTTTATTTGCTGTCAATTGTCATATCTCTCACTTAGGAACTGTGACAAGTTTTTTATGTTATTCTGCAGGCTTTGTGGAATGTATTCTGAAGTAGAGATGGTGGGAAAAAAAGTAGTTTATATGAGAGAAAGAGTGATAAAATCTTTCTCCCTAATTGTCTCTAAGAGATGGTGGAGATGGAAAAAAAACAAAATATTTCCACCATTCATGTTTAAGTTCACTTCATACAGTATGACAGTTATGTGGATGTCAAACGATGACACATTTTGTTGTTGTACAATCTGAATTTGTGTAAAATTGCAATAAAGTGATATTGAATTATTCCAACAAAAAAAAAGGGTGAAACATTGTATTTGTCATAATGTGCATGGTAAACTCTGCATTGTAAAGTCAAAGTCATAGCCAAAGGTCACCTAACTCAAAAGCCCTCAAAAAAACAGCAAACAAACAACACACACACAAACACAAAAAGTCATGATTTACATGCATTCTGTGACTCATGCAGAGTTGTAGAGTCAAATACATTTGTACAGTTGTATGTGACCGTGCAACACACAAACCAACAAAAACTTGCACATCCTGATTTTAAGTGGGGACTCAAAAATAGGTGAAATCGGTCAACCTAGTCAATCTCCAAGTTTGTCATATTTTCTGAAAGAGCATTATTATTCTTCTGCATTATCTTAACCCTATTCTAACTGGGGGGTCAAATTGACCCCCCTCGACGTTTCGCGCCACGATTCCGCAACGCGCAAAGATTTTGCCGCGTCGTTTCATGACTTTTTTCATTGAAGTCTCCCGCATATTTTGAGACCAAATTTGCAACGTCCGGGTACACCGTTCTGAAGTTACGCAATGTTCTGCATATGCATGTCAACCCGTAAAACCGCTCAAATTCATGATTTCCTGTGCAAATCCAATGCAAACTGTGTTTTTTTGTTCAATTGATATAAATTAGATTATTTCAACTTTTAACCATTGAAATAAATCAATTCTAATGTAGATAAGCTTGAAAAAGTGCCTCCAACAAATTTTGGCAAAAAAACAATAGAAAACAAAAGATCGAAAAAACAATAAAATACATAAGAAATTAAAACAAAAAACAAATGAAAATGATTTTGATTGCACTATTTTTTTTCAAGAAAATTGTTTGATGTGTCTTTAGGAACTCTGACACACAAATTTAATAATCCTTCAGTCTTTTTGATGGAAAATCAACATTTTTCTATTGTATGACCATGTAATCTTGTAGTTGACATCCGGCTCTATGTTCAGGCAAAATTTTGCGGCGATCGCGTGATCGGCGGCCGAGATCTGAAGGGGAGGTCAAATTGACCCCCCCCCCCCCCCCCCAGTAAAAACTTGGTCTCAAATAGCCCAGTTAGAATTGGGTTAAAGTCTAGAATCACAAAACAAATGGGAAATTGTGTATTGGCAGATTTTCTAGAACACTTTTGTAGAATACATGTACGTAGTGTGATTAGGTACATGTATGTCTCAGTGCCCCCTTTTCATTTCTTAAAAGCCCTTTTAATACACACCCCTAATGATCACTGTCAACAATAACTTTTGAAAAGATGGTGCTGCTGCTCTGAAAGTTGGCATTGGTCTTAGAATGTGGTAGTAGAGCATGCTCAATTTCAGCTTAATCTCATAATCCCTTTATTGTTGTTGCTGTGGAGTGGTACATCCTGTTTTTTGTCCCATTCATAGCACAGAGCATGGCCTGGTGAGATTAAGCACTTGAATAGACCCTATATGTACCTCAGAATCTCTTTTCTTGGTACACACATTTCCAGGGTGTGTGCTTTCTTTCCAATATTTATAGGTTAAGAGAGTCCATTTGAATTGAGTTGACATCATTTTAAAGCTTTAAGTCTCCTCTTTCAGAATCTGCCCTTAGCTATTAAAACATTAAATTTCTGGCAACTTTTTGTTGGTTTTGAGATGCAAGGTCACATATGGAGTGAGGTGAAAGAAAAATCCAGTTCCTAGCACTTGAAATACATGTACATGAGAATTTAATCATATTGTTTGAAGTGGCCAAGTCTCCCCATTAAATCTCACAACACAAAATGTGTCACATGACATGTAACATATTACGGACCTACACAACTCCAATGCCCGCTCTTTGTTTTCTGCACATGGATGTACACTTTGTAGCTCTTTTGACCCTCCTGACAAGCCAGTCCAAATTTATGATTGGATGCCAAATGAATCTTTGCGGGCGTGTGTGTGTGTGTGTGTGTGTGTGTAGACAACACAGTGTAATCCCCAAGTTGAATTATCCTTCGGGTTTATGCCAGGTTTAAGTGTGTGCGTGTGTGTCACATCGCACAAACACACTGCTATAGCTTCTGACCATCCAAGCATTGAAGAACACTGAACTAGGGCTTTCTATAGCTCAGTCGGTAGAGCACCGGGCTAGCACTCCGGAGGTCTCGGGTTCAAATCCCGATGGAATCCCATTTTCTTTGCTCATTTTTCCAGTGTAATATTCACAGGTAAAACCGTGGTGTAACAACTGTAGTGTATTTGGTACATGTATTTTCTTTGGTGTTTGCAGGTTTGAATAACTCACTGGTTCTACTCATAAAACAAAGTTTAGACGGCTGTGATAGCTGAATCATTTCGAGGACTAGACTAGTTAAATACATTGTACATATATTTAGGAGAATTACCCCCCCCCCCCCCCCCCCCCCGACAATTACCCCGGACCTTTTCCCTGCCCCTAACCCTAATTTGGATCCAATTTTTGTAATGCAATTCATACACTGTACATCATGATTCACAAATCGTTTTTTGCTCTTACATTTTGTTGCTTTTGCAACATATTTTCTAGAAAGTATAAGCTATGTGTACGCAACTTAGACTTTAGGTACCGGGTAGATGTTGTACATGTAGTGTGTGCATCCAGTGCCAGTTTGCAGACCGTGAGTGGTCACAAGTTTCCCACCAATCCTTGCAGCTACACATATGCACACACACAAACAAACTGCAAACTGATAAATGCACACACTGCTTGCAGTAAGAGATGATAACAGACCAATCCGAAGTTCAAGAAATTTCCAATAAAATACCCTTTATTCTGTACAATGTACTTCCTACATGTACATAAAAGAGCCCACAAATTCTGATATAACTTCTTATATTCGGCACGAGGTTATTAAACAGTTCTTTGCATCAAGTTGCACAATGATGATGGTGGGCTATAGAGTACCGCTGGTGCGATCATGCACCACATATAGCTGCATGTATACATAATACACCCACAATCAATGTACAATGTATGGAATGCCAACACGGTAATGAATGATCACGACACAGCAATGTGATGTTAGTACACGGGCGAAAATCCATACCTCCCCTCGATGAGCAGAGTGGAGTATTGTACTGCTGCTGTGAATTTTTCTTGATTGAATGGAGATATAAAGTCACAAGCTCTTTCACAAGATCTACATGTATCTGTCGTGATTATCAGGTCTGCCACCATTCCCACATCCAAATCATGAAGATTCCACACAGCAATCAGGGAGATATCTGTGTGTTACATGCATTTCAATGGGCAACAACAATTCCCAAATCAGGGAGATTTTGATATTCTCTTATTCAGACATGAACAGATTTTGACATTTTCAGGGAGACTCCTGCAGAATCAGGGATACTTGGTATGTGTAGCTCTGGATTATCTCTGTGATTGACAAGATTCTAAATTCCCCTTTAACTCAAAAATCTGTTGTGTATTTCAGTGGGTAAGACCAGAGATCATAAATCACGCTGTTTCTAACTAGAGTGTCCCCAGCTGCAGCGGCTGTACCCCAAGGCAAGGCACTTTATCTCCATTGCATTGTCTTTCAAAGGAGACTCAAAGCTGTTGGGCCTGTGGTACATGTACATGTAGCTTGCATGTAAATATTCAGTGCTTTCAATAGTGGTCACTTGAAACAAAATCAAGTTCTAATCAATTCTAAGTTTGCCCAGGACCTCTCTGGTTAACAGAGGAACAGAGTAGTGTACTTTGTTATTTCCCCCCCCCCCCCCCCACAATTTAGTACAGTGCTTATGATACACTGTATCAAACTTCTATATCAAATTAACTGGACGGTTGGCACGTAAATACATATTCAATGGCTTTGGTTATTCCCTAGCTTATCTACATGAGAGCAATGTCACGGCAATTTCAGTGAACATGGGATGAGAGAAAACATAGAAAAATAGGATGAAGAACGTAAGAAGGGAGATAAAAGTAAGGTGAAACATGTCACGGACATCCTTGCCACATGATTTCAATCATTATAAAAAAATCAAGGTGGTAAGTGAGCGAGACAGGAAAAAAAAAAAAAACAAAGCAAAAAGATCTACATTTCGTAAATGCCTTGCAGATTCCCTTCTCTAATAGATATTGTATCAAGTATAATTAGTTTTCTATGTTAGAAAATATATGATGTACGTTGTATTTAAACCAACCATGTAATAATTTTTCGTTTGTGTTTAGCTTTTAGTATGAAGATCAAGGTGACCAATCTCGACTAGCACGTGTGCTAACTTTTGGTTTCCTTGTTAACAACAACTTTGTAGAATTACGCTACATGTATCACATTTAAATCTCAAATGTCTTTATTTAATCATGTTATTGTAAAGGAGTAATAGATAGGTATTTTTTTTTCATATATCGTCGCTGGGGTGACAAGACCTCGTATCTCAAAAATGTCAAATGTTCAGGAGAGCCAAAAAACATGGCGGCCAAAGCACTATACTGAATGGGATAGCCGTTCCTTTGACATGCCGTGGTGGCTTCATTTTTGGGGCAAGACAGCTGGGATTTGGACAGGACATCACTTAACCAATTATTTGACCATTAATGCAAAAAAGTCATTTTCACCAAAATTTGAGATACAAGGTCTTGTCACCCCAGCAACGATATGTATGTAAATACAATTGTATAATGATTTAAAATGTACATGTTCAAATGTTGTTGCTAATAAAACTTCAAACTTCAACTTCAAACTTCAACTTCAAAAGGGCTTTCTGTAAAAGAAAAAAGAAAAGAAAAAAAAAAAGAGGTTAAATGTGAACACACATGTAGTGAAACAATAGTTACATGCACATTGTGAAGCTGCATGTACAGAAATTGATGGTTTAATAGGCACAAACTCCTCTGCGTAAAAATAGCATGGGGAAAATCTTCCTTTATAGAATATAAAAATCAAACTAAGACACAATACCATCAATCCCAAATATATGTTCTCAGCTGGCAGCACAAAACATACAAATATAAAACAGATGATATTGCATACAACAATAAATCTGATAATTTTTGAGAGGCAAGTAACAATGAGCACTGTCTCAAGATTTTAAAAGACAGTCAAACGAAGTGTGTAATATGAGTGTTTTCTCTATTTGGTATGAAAGTACTGACCACCATATTCCTCTGCTAAAATCACCAGTACCTGAAAAAAAAAAATACTTAATTAAAATGAAATCAAAACTTTCAGATTCGTTGGTTCTTTCATTCTAGTCCTGTGTTCATTTTTTTCTACAACAACTTGTCCATTGAAATTTAAAGAGAAGTTCCCTTTCTCCTTCTAATAGTTCATTAAATTAGAACTAATGTAATGAATTAGATGAGGTAGGCATTTCATAGTTGCATTGTGAAATTGTAGGTATCATTTTTCAATGGATTTTCATCCAACTACACACTGTTGAAATCTATCTCCTATAAAAGCCAATTGTAATAGTACATAACATTATTTGATACAAACGAGACTTTAACGAAGAAGAAAAAAAATACAGTGACTGTAAATGAAGGACCTATACATTGTAGCAGTCACAACATTTGAATTTTTTTTTTATATAGTGCAAACAAGGTGTGTAGAATACTGTTGAACTGCCCAATGCACTTGGCAATCCACTCCTCACAAATATCAGATTTAAGGGAACACTGTCTCGTGATTACACGCCCTGTGGTGTGGGCATCCTATTCTTACCGAGGAAGCGGCAGTCTGGGTAACAACTACTTTCCTACATGACAGATGCATTTGTGTAGATACGTGAGAATGAGGGGAAGGTAATGATAGGACTTCACTCAAGATGCTAATAACCACCTCCACTTTAAAAAAAGAGTGCATAGCTCTCTTCACTGCACTGGTACAAGATATTTGGTACCCTAATGTGAACGGTACGGGTTAAAAGTCTCGACTTGAGATGCACTAAAGTTGCGTTATGTCGTCAGCTTCATCCAGATGACAGTGAAGAGACTCCCGTAAACCCACAGCTTCCAGTACGCCTGTCGCTGGGAAGACAACATCACGAACGGCACCATGCTGAGCATCGAGACGGCAAACGACGGAAAAGTGGTTCCCAGACCAAGTCTTGATCTACGACCTTCGCCCTCGAGGTGACCTCTCTTTTCTGGGTCTTCGGAGTAGAAGTCAGCCAGCATTCTGCAGAAAGTGAAAATATACACTTATACCAGGGCTTGATATTAGCAGTAGCCTAGGGCCGCTATATAAAACTTGATCTCCAGCTATCAAATTCCACCCTCCTCCCCCCCCCCCCCAAAAAAAAAAATAGTACTCTAAATGTTTTTTAATAACAAATGTTATGTTTCATTAATCTAGGGACAATACATTTCTTTTTGGGTTCACCAAAATTTACTTCATAAGATTTTAGTGGCAAGATTGAGCCACCTGAGGAAAAGTAAGCAGTTATCAAACCCTGCTTATTTTAACCCTATTCTAACTGGGCTATTTGAGACCAAGTTTTTACTGATCTCGGCCGCCGATCATGCGATCGCCGCAAAATTTTGCCTGTACATAGAGCCGGATGTCAACTACAAGATTATATGGTCATACAATAAAAACTAGAAATGTCGCTATGGCGACTGATGCCTCCGCCATAATGCATGATTCTTCCAATAGGTGTATAGTACAATGTCTTCACAACGTGTGATGACAGTTTCACATAACTGGCAAAATATTGAAATGACAGGTTTGTCAGAAATATCTTGAATGTTCACTTTCCTTGAACTGGGTATGCTATAATTGTCTAAGAGTGCAGGTACACATATTTAGGGAATTGAGAATTTTTATTTGACTTCTGACGGACCCTTTTATAAGTTTATGCATTGAGTAACTTCCAAGGTATGAAGAAAGAGTGTAATTAAAGTACAAAATAGTTTTGTTTGTTTTTTGGGGGAGGGGGGCATTGAAACCTATCCTTTGACCCTTAGCCTTTGACCTTTGACCTTCTGGCTGGAAATTTCCCGGAGAATCTCCATTAGGTAATGCATGTATATATTAAGTTTTAAAACTAATAATGCAAGCATTGCATATACTAGTATACACTGTATGAGGGAAATAGTAAAATTTTGAGGAGTTGACATTGACCTTTGACCCCCTGACTATTGACCCACCACCCCTCAATTCCCTAGATAATCCCTGCCAGTCAGTACATGCGTATGCACCAAGTTCCATGAAGATACATTGAACCATTTGTGAGAAAAGTGATATTGCAACATTTTCACCTAACCTTTGACCTTTTGACCTTTGACCTTATGACATGAAACTCTCTCTGGAGAATCTTTACGCAGTAGTACGTCTACACTAAGTTTCAAGAAAATACCTTTGTTCATTGCATAGATATGAGGGAAATAGCAACATTTTCAGCATTTGACCTTGACCTTTTGACCTTTGACCTCTTGCCGATGTCACTAAAATCTACTCAACTAATTGTCCCATCATACATCATCCTTGGACCAAGTTTGGTGAAAGCTGCTTCATCCAGTTTTGAGTTATCACGTAAACAGATAAATTTTAGGATTTGACCTTGATCTTTGACCTTTGACCTCTGTCCGATTTCAGTAAAAAACTTATCAAGTAATTGCCCCATCATACATCATCCTCCGACAAAGTTAGGTGAAATTTGCTCAATCCAGTCTTGAGTTATCGCGTAAACGGATACAATTTCATGGTTTGACCTTGACCTTTGACCTTTGACCTTTGGCTGATTTCACCCAAAATCTTATCAATTAATTGCCCCATCATACTTTATACTTGGACCAAGTTTGGTAAAATTCCAGTCAATATTACTCAAGTTATCGCATAAACGAAAGCGGACGGACGTACGGACGGACGTACGGACGGACGGACAACCCGAAAACATAATGCCTCCGGCACCACTTCGTGGCGGAGGCATAAAAATTTAATTTTTTATTTTTTAATAAATTAATTATGCAAATTAACGCATGAAATCATATTCTCACCTATAACTCCATTAAAAAGATTGAAGGATTGATAAATTTTTGTGTCAGAGTTCCTCAAGACATATCGAACAATTTTCTTATAAAAAAATAGCGCAATCAAAGTCAGTTTCTTTTGTTTTGTATTGTTTTGTTAATTTCTTATGTATTTTATTGTTTTTTCAACGTTTTGTTTTCTATTGTTTTTTTGCCAAAATTTGTTGCAGGCACTTTTCCAAACTGATCTACATTAGAATTGATTAATTTCAATTGTTAAAAGTTGAAATAATCTAATTCATATCAATTAAACAAAAACACACAATTTGCATTGGATTTGTACACAAAATCATGAATTTGAGCTGTTTTTGGGTTGACATGCATTATGCAAAACATTGCGTAAATTCATAACGGTGTACCCGGACGTCGCAAATTTGGTCTCAAAATATGCGGGAGACTTCAATGAAAAAAGTCACAAAACGCCGCAGCAAAATCTTTACGCGTTGCGTAATCGTGGCGCGAAATGTCGAGGGGGGGTCAATTTGACCCCCCCCCCCCAGTTAGAATAGGGTTAAGGAAACACAGAAATACTGAGCATTTTTGTATTCGCAACAGATGTATGAACGAATGTATGAAGTCGATCATAATACTACTGGAATGCATTATGCTAATTCATTATCACACGACATGCACAACTGAACTTCAGTCATACACTTTAACCCGTTGAGGACGCGCTGATTTCGCTGTAGCATGCATTTCCCATCAACACCTGCCCGAATATACTTGGGATTAGCCTTCAACAGGTTGATAATATTATAAACTAGAAATGTCGCTATGGCGACTGATGCCTCCGCCATAATGCATGATTCTCCCAATAGGTGTATGGTACAATGTCTTCACAATGTGTTATGACAGTTTCACAAAACTAACAAAATATTGAAATGACAGGTTTGTCAGAAATATCTTGAATGTTCACTTTCCTTGAACTAGATTTGCTATAATTGTCTAAGAGTGCAGGTACCTGTATTTGGGGAATTGAGAATTTTTACTTGACTTCTGACCTACCCTTTCATAAGTTTATGCATTGAGTAATTTTCAAGGTATGAAGAAAGAGTGTAATTACAGTATAATATATATATATATTTGCATTTAAACCTGACCTTTGACCTTTGACCTTCTGGCTGGAAATTTCTCAGAGAATCTCCATTAGGGAATACATGTATATATCAAGTTTTATTTTTAAAAATAATAATGTAAGCATTGCATATACTAGTATATGAGGGAAATAGTAAAATTTTGAGTTGACCTTGACCTTTGACCCCCTGACTAGTGACCCATGACCCCTACATTCCCTAGAAAATCCCTGCCAGTCAGTACATGTGTATGTACCAAGTTCCATGAAGATACATTGAACCATTTGCAAGAAAAGTGAAATTGTAACATATTCACCTAACCTTTGACCTTTTGACCTTTGACCTTATGACATGAAACTCTCTCTGGAGAATCTTTATGCAGTAGTACATGTCTACACTAAGTTTCAAGATAATACCTTCGGGCATTGAATGGATATGGGGGAAATAGCAACGTTTTTAGCATTTGACCTTCACCTTATGACCTTTGACCTCTTGCTAATGCAGGGCTGCACACTGGCGCCGGTCCGACGGTCAAAGACCGGTAAAAGTCACTGTCGGACCGGTAACTTTTCAGGAAATCCACAAGTTACCGGTCCGACATGACCAGTAAAAAAAAAAAAGCATTGGTGGGGTCAGTAGAAAGGAAAAGAGCAGCCCCAATCAGGGAGAAACAGAATGCAAGATATCGCACTGTTCAACAAGTTTTACGCAAGTTTTCGTTTATGTCTACCGGTGCAATTTGTACAGTAAACATAGTTTTGAGCACTAGCAGTCGACCAGTTACATTCGCGCTCGCTTGCGCATTTGGCGCTGCTCCCGTGCACAGCAAATACATGCAAAGCAAACGATGCAAAGCATGTACAGTGTACTAGTAACTGCTTCTCATTTGCTTGCGATCGGCGGTCATGTCAGACAAGAAGCATTGAAAGAAGCGCACGCATTTCTGGGTCATTTTACTCATGATTTTTTAACGCAAGATCGATCCGATCCCGGCTTCGCAGCAGCGTGGCAGTTATGTTAGAACTAATTTACTTGTGTCGATTTTTAGAAAAAGTAAAAACACATTCGATATTCAGCGATACAGTAAATGGATCTGATTGCGTTTATTTTCATTTTGCACAGTCATTTCACAAATTGATATTTTCATTCGTTCAGAATGTTCTCATAACGAAGATAGGCGCAAAAAGGATCACGAAATCGGCCCTTCCGTGTACTTTTTAAGAAAGCATGCACAAAATGTGAAGAGATAATACTAGGGAGAAAAAAAAATCATGAAATCATGGCAGTCCCGCTTACATATTTCAGGTAGAAATCGTCCCAAAAAGGATCATGAATTTGACCGGCCGCGTCGTATCTTCCAAAAGATAATGTACGAAATGCGAATAGATTATAGAGGAGAAAAAGAAAAAAAAAATAAAGGACACATTTTGGTGAGTGCATCATAAACGATTACAGCCGAATAACACTGAATTCATGAAATCAACGCAATCCCGTTGAAATTTGAGGAAATAATAGGCGCAAAAAAAGAATCTTAAATTCAGTCCTGCATGCCGTCTTGATTATCAAAAACGCATATACAAATGCGACGAGATTATCAGGAGAAAAACAAAAAAGACATTTTTACCCTTCTGGTGCGTGTATCATAAAAGATTACATCCGAAGTAATTCATGAAATCGCCACAGTCCCGCTGATATTTGAGGTAGAAATAGGCGCAAAAAGGATCGTGAATTCGGCCGTATCGTATACCTTGTAGACAAGAACGCATGTACGAAATGGGAAAAGATTAGCGGGAGAAAAATAAAGGACACATTTTCACCCCTTTTGGCGCTTGCATCATATAAATTACAGCCGAATAGTAGTTCATGAAAATTTCGCAATCCCGTTGGAATTTGAGTAAACAATAATAGACGCAAAAAGAATATCGAATTCGGCCCTGCATGCAATGTATAATTTTGAAAACGCCAAATACGAAGAAATTATCGGGGAAAAATAAAGGACACATTTTCAACCCCTTTTGGCGCGTGTATCATAAAAGATTGCATCCGAAGTCATACATGAACTCATCGCAATCCCGCTGCTATTTGAAGTAGAAATAGGCGCAAAAAGGATCGTGAATTCGGCCATGTCGTATACCTTTCAAGAACGCATGTATACGGAACGCGAAGAGATTATGGGGAGAAAAATAAAGAACGCATTTTCAACCATTCTAGCTGGTGCGTGCATCACAAAAGATTACATCTGAAGTAATTCATGAAATTGCCACAATTCGTTTGATATTTAATGTAGAAATAGGCGATAAAAGGATCGTGAATTCGGCCGTGTCGTATACGCACGTACGAAATGCGAAGAGATTATTGGGAGAAAAATACAGAACACACTTTCAACCCCTTTTGGCACGTGCATCATAAAGATTACGGCCGAATGATAATTCATGAAATCATCGCAATCCCGTTGAAGTTTGAGGAAACAATAGGCGCAAAAAGAATCATGATTTTTGGCCGTGTCGTGTATCTGTTTAGAACGCATTACGAAATGCGAAGAGTTTATCCGGGAAAAATAAAGGACACATTTTCAACCCATTTTGGCGCGTTTGTCATAAAAGATTACTGCCGAGGTTATTCATGAAATCATCGGAATCCCGCTGATATTTGAGGTAGAAATAGGCGCAAAAATGATCGTGAATTCGGCCGTGTCATAGAACGCATGTACGGAATGCGGAGAGATTATAGGGAGAAAAATAAAGAACGCATTTTCAACCATTCTTGCCGGTGCGTGCATCACAAAAAGTTACATCCGAAGTAATACGTGAAATCGCCACAATTCCGCTGATATTTTAGGTAGAAATAGGCGCAAAAAGTATCATGAATTCGGCTGTGTGGAACATCTGTAAGAACGCACTTACGAAATTCGAAGAGTTTATTGGGAAAAAATAAAGGACACATTTTCAACCCCTTTTGACGCGTGCATCATAAAAGATTACAGCCAAAGTAATTTATGAAATCGTCACAATCCCGCTGATATTTGAGGTAGAAATAGGCAAAAAAGTACCATGAATTCGGCCATGTGGTGCATCTTTTTAAGAACGCACTTACGAAATTCGAAGAGTTTGTCGGGAAAAAATAAAGGACACATTTTCAACCTCTTTTGGCGCTCGCATCAGAAAATATTACAGCCGAAGTAATTTATGAAATCGTCACAATCCCGCTAATATTTGAGGTGGAAATGGGCGCAAAAAGGATCGCGAATTCGGCCCTGCATGTCGTGTACCTTTCAAGAACGCATGCACAAATGGGAATAGATTATCGGGAGAAAAATAAAGAACCCCTTGTAGCGCGTGCATCAGAAAATATCACAGCTAAAATAATTCATTAAATCGTCGCAATCCAACTGACCACCAAGAGCAGGTTACGCAGCAAGTTCGTGTGCCGATGTTTAGAAAAAGTCACAAACGCATTTGATACAATCTGATTTTGTTCATTATCATTTTAAACTGTAATTCACAAACAAACATTCTATTTTTTCCTATCTCTTTTTTTATTTTTTGTGCAATAAATAATGCAAGTTTTTAAAAAAAATTAATCTGTAAAATGTACATGGGGGGGGGGGGTACGTCTATAAAAAACAAGAAAATAAGTTTGCAAGTCATTTAATGGTTTCTTTAGGTTGTTGTTGTTGACCGGTAAATTTTCTGTTCGGACCGGCAAAAAATGGTAAAACGGGGCATTTACCGGTCCGACAGAGACAGGTTGGACCGGCAGAAAAAATGGGTTAGTGTGCAGCCCTGCAAGCCTAATGTCACTAAAATCTTCTCAACTAATTGCTCCATCATACATCATCCTTGGACCAAGTTTGGTGAAAGCTGCTTCATCCAGTTTTGAGTTATCACGTAAACAGATAAATTTTAGGATTTGACCTTGATCTTTGACCTTTGACCTCTGTCCAATTTCACTCAAAAACTAATCAAGTAATTGTCCCATCATACATCATCCTCAGACAAATTTTGGTGAAATTTGCTGAATCCAGTCTTGAGTTATTGCATAAACAGATACAATTTAATGATTAGACCTTGACCTTTGACCTTTGACCTTTGGCCGATTTCACCCAAAATCTAATTAATTAATTGCCCCATCATACTTTATACTTGGACCAAGTTTGGTAAAATTCCAGTCAATATTACTCAAGTTATCGCGTAAACGAATGCGGACGGACGTACGCACGTACAGACGTACGTACGGACGGACGGACAACCCGAAAACATAATGCCTCCGGCACCACTTCGTGGCGGAGGCATAAAAAAGGCAGGTGTCAACAAATCCTGTCTACTGATGAGGAAAGACCTCTATGCACCTCCAGCTCTGTCAGCCATTCATCTGCACTCCACTACAAAACCATCATGGTAGCCTACCAGTACATGTCAAGTATGAGAGGGGCCACAAAAGCTTTTATTGTGGGGAGGGGTAGGGGTCCAGGGTAGTGCTCCCAATTGGGTGATACACCGTCCCCCATCATCCCCCTGTACATTTACATACGGCACCATCAGTTAGTGCAACAGCCTTGAAACAGGCTGAATTATTGTCACTGTGACTTGCTGAAGGTGCCTGGGCATCTCATACTCTGGATCTGTAAAGCGTACCTGTCTTTGTCCACAAAGACCCCGTGCAACCATCTCTGGAAGTCGACAATATCTGACGGGATGCTGTCCACCGCGATCCGACGCATGTGGATGTGTATCCGAGGGCATTTGCCCATTAGGAAATCTGAAAATAACAATGCAGAGCCAGGAACTTTAGTTCATGTTCTCACACAGCATATTGTATTTTTTCTCCTTCTCCTCCTGCCTCTACTCACAATGTGCTTTGGAATATATTTACCAGATAGATGCCGCAATACCAATACTCTGTATTATTGTAAAATTATCACTATACACTATATATGTATAATGAACTAAATTTCTTTCTTGAGAAAAAAAAAAATGACACTGCATCTATAGTTACAGCACATGGTGTTGAAATTTCATTTAAAAGATGTAACAATCCAGTAATGCACTGAGAATTCTTTCTGGTCAGTTCCTCCTGCACTAAAATGCATCTGTTAGCTTAGTCTCTTTTGTCATTCATGAAATTAGCTGCAAATGAATTGAGCAAAATGCAATCTTCCTTCCCTCTACAAATGCATCTACAGTCTTTCTAGGAAAATTGGTCATTGTCACACCTGTTCAGTTTGTCTTAGGGTGTGTTTTATGCTCAATTTGCAAAGACAGAATTAGCTGACTTAAAACGTTGCTCATAGGGGTAGGCCTAACGTTTAAGTTTACTTTTTTCAACCTTGAGAAAGAGCTGATATTGCAAGCAGGCAATGTGTATTATTAAAATACTTCAATTAAACCTCTAATGCAGCCAACTGTTCAACATACTTGTCTACTTCATGTCAATTGGAAAGGCACTGAGAAAGGCGTTGACGTCACATACCTGGTAAACATCTTTATAAAGTCAAACCAGTCTATAGCGGCCATCCAAGGGAAATGACAAAAGTGGTCACTACAGACAGGTGGCCAACTTTTGCATTGTATAATAGCAGCAAATACAACCTGTTATTCTTTTGAAAAAAAAAAAAAAAAAAAAAATTGGCAAATAAGTCTACATGAGCAGCTGTAACATGGAGATATTTTTTGTTCAGTTATTTCATTTTTAATTTTCTTTTAGCCTACTTCTGTTATTTTGATAGGACTTGGTAGGATTCACCTTATGAACGCAAAAGCCAAATGTATTCGTGGCTGATAGTAACAGTTGAGCTAAATTTTTGTGGCTGCTATAAGCAGTTAGATATTCACCTTGGGACACAAAATAAATAACCGCTGGCCGTGTCAGGCAGGTGACCACTATGAAAGGGTCTGTAATACAGCAATTTCGTGCGGGGGATTTTCAAGTAGCAGGTATAAGCAGGTGGCCGCTATAGACAGGAGGCCTTATAATGTGGAGCCAACAATACACTGTATTGAAGGTGAGATAATTGAGTGTCTGGGTACCTGGCATAGAGGGCGCTTCTCGTCGTTTGACCTGCCCCTCGCCCTGCTCCCCTGTGTTGGAGTACGCTATTGTGACATCATAGAGGGTGTCTACATAACCCCGGAACCCCTCCACGCAGAGGTGGGTGGCTCGCACCCTGGGGGAGAGTACATGATGCAGGACAGGAAGATCTGTCAAGGGAAAAAATAATTTGGAGTAATTTAATGATAGCCCTGAATATACTGCCTGTGAGATCCCAGCTATTCCTGTACAAATCTCATACAAAATGGGTTAAAGATAATAACAAGTTTTGGTACCTCAAAAGTTTCCCTGAATTTCCTTGTCTTAGTTTGTGTTTCAGGTTAAAGTACCTTCCATATAACTAACACTGTGAGACTTACTCGCCCCAAAGTGCTCTCTTGTCTTAGTAATCATGCAATTAACTGCGACCAGCAGCCCCATTAATACGCATAGCGTAATCGGGCTTCGCATTGTAGCATTCAGGATCATGACAGATTTAGTATCGCGGGTACATGTCAAGTTAAAATCCCAAAATTTCTTCAATTTGAAGACTTACCAATCAAGTTGAAGTATTGAAAACAGGCTTAGGGCAACGTTTGGTTCTGCCAATAGTCCCTTTCTGTTCGAATTGATGACTGAATGTGACTCGGTCGAGAGGACCTTGGGAGAACTATGTACACTGAATACTACAGCCAGTGCATGAGAACACATCACATGCATGCACACAGATTTCAAATCCATGAACGGATAAGATGCGCTGGTCGTCAATTCAGTGTAGCTCTCCCAAGGTCCTCTCGACCGAGTCACATTCAGTCATCAATTCGACCAGAAAGGGACTATTGGCAGAACCAAACGTTGTCCGAAGCCTGTTTTCAATACTTCAACTTAGTTGGTAAGTCTTCAAATTGAAGAAATTTTTGGATTTTAAATTGACTGTTACCCGCGATACTAATTCTTTCATGATCCTGGATGCTACAATGCGAAGCCCCATTACGCTATGCGTATGGGGCTGCTGGTCGCTGTTAGCTATGCGTATGGGGCTGCACGGTGCTGGTCGCAGTCAGTGGTTTCGTACAATACACATACATTGTACTATAATTTTCGCCGCGGTACCACGACGGCTCTGGTACGAAACCATTATTGCATGATTACTAAGACATGAGAGCACCTTGGGGCAAGTAATTCTCACAGACAACGTACTTTAACCTGAAACACAAACCAAGACAAGGAAATTCAGGGAAACTTTTGAGGTACCAAAACTTTTTATCATCTTTAAGACCCATTTACATAGGCACCGTCAAACCACTGTATTCAATCGAGAAACTACCCACAGTACAACTACAGTGCATAATTCACGCTAAGCAGACATAAATAACAGACTTATTTTTCTTTGTTTTTCTTTTTTCATATTGATACTGCATACTATTTGCTTTATTTCTTCTACCAAGCGATCTCTTCAAATCTCAAATAAACAGTAAGAATAATAAGAACTTTGTCTTCTGGGTCCAAGTAGAGTTCTATAAGAATTAACAAAATAAATAAATAAATCAGAGAAAAAAAAAATCTTCCCTTTTGATCTTGAGAAAGACTTAGAAAACAAAGAACTTGGTCATAACACGGAAACCCAACCATATTATACATTATTTTGTATTCATCTTACTCGTCCCGAAAATCCATATTGTGTAAAAAAAATCAATCAATCAATAAAATTAAATTACATTTTTAGTACACCTGTATATCATCTTTATAGGCATATCATATTCATTTTTTTTTTTTCTTCAGTTCAGCTTTGAATATTAAGATGTCAACAAAATTGTGTTTAAATTCAAGCAAACTTTTTTGGGGAAAATCATCAAGCCGGCTTGTGTAGTGGCTTAACCCCTTTCACACTTTGACAGCAACACACACACACACACACAAAAAAAAAATCCTATAATATTGTACACTCTTTCAAAAGTCTCCGGGTGCATTCAAGCGTTTTCCCAAAGCAAACTGAACTGTACCAAACCAAACCTGAGCCACAAGAGTGCTCTGAGAGTGTTCACACTTTTGAAGTTCATCATCGATACAGTATCTGACGGACAGCAACAAAAATGAAATGATTTGTGCAAATTCTCCATCATATAATGCCTGTCCCCTTCTAAAAATGACTCATGAGGAAGCCTACGCTTTCTCCACAGAGTGCTTGAATGCTCCGAATCTGGCACAGTTTGGTACAGTTCACTTTGGTTTGCCTTTGACGGCTCAAACGCACTGCACCCTCTGGCACAGAACAAACTGATATGATCATCACCTTGTCCGTATGCAAAGCCCTGGCTGGCTTTGATCACCTCCTCCTTGTCCGGTCTGAATCGTGTGCCTTCTGGAAACACCACCATCCACACCTGCAATGGATTGAATGTGCTGCTATTACAACAATTACATTCAGTCTGCCATCCAATGACAAAAGGAAGCAAGAATGGGTTTCTTAGTAAATGAAGAAAATGTCATTGTTTTATGAGAAAATCTGTAGAGTTGCTTCCTTTTGATGTCCCCCCCCCCCAAAAAAAAAAAAAAAAAATTAAATAAATAAAATTAACAATCAGATTTTCGCATTGATAACACCCAATAAAGTCTCAATGCTACTTCTTAAAATATAACATCTTAGCTCTATTTTGCAGAAAACCCCATTCAATTTCCTTTTGTCATGGGATAGCATGGCAGCATTGTTATACTGAGCTCACCGATATTTTTAGTTTCCAGGCACAAACCCTTGTTGGTCGTAAAGGAGTCTGCGCCAAGACTACTACATGCACCATTTCAGCACTGTCCCACAGGCCCTGTGTTGTAGCTTCGAGGCTGCATGCAGTGCCAGGGTTGTGCATGTAGTAGTCTTGGCACAGACTCCTTTACAACCAACAAGGGTTTATGTCTGCAAACTGCAAACCTGTAGATATTTTCCTTGAGATCACATAAAGAATTAAAACTAAACAAACAAACACAAAAAAAATCAAACAAATAAATGAGAGAGCATACTAACTGTGTAGCAGAAAGAGACAACTTTATCCTCTAGTATTTTACAAGGGTTTTCTAGGGTGAAAAAGGGCCAAAATGGCTATCAAAGGTCAATGCACTAATAAAGTTAACATTTGAATTTACAACTCTGTTTCCAGGAAGAGGTTTCCAGAAGTATCTAGCGCCTTTCGCAATAATCTGTCAAGTTTTGTCCTTTGGAACAGACACATTCGTGTTCACACTTTTGAGGTTCATTGTCCACACAGTATCTGATGGACTGCTACAAAAAGGGAATGATTTGAGCTCAGTCTCCATCCTGTAGAATTTAAATCCTCATCCTATCTCCCCCCCAACAATGATATAATAATGATGACTACCCATTTTCAAATCAACAGTAATAAAGAATTCATGTTCAGAAGTACTAGGTGCTACCAAAAAAAAAAAAAAAAAATCCCACTTTTGATCCTTAAAGGTCCAGTTTACCTTTGGGAGCAGTGATTTCAAAAATGTTCAAGATATCACATTTGATGCATATGTGTAGGTCTGTTGTATCACAAAACATCCTACCATATAAAATGTTTGCAATAAAGCCTAAAATATGAGGAGATATCAGCATTTTTCTCAATAAACCATAACTGTATACGGCTTAGTCTGAAAGCATTCTTATTATAACTATTGTTCACATTTTGTGTATTTAACAATACTTAACATCGATTATACGGATTCAAATTTTTACAGTGGTTGTTTCTATCCCTAACTCTCATTTTAGAACTATTTAAAGCACTAATGTTGGGTTTTTGTTTCATCTGCAAATGGTAAATTATGCCTTTAATAGTTTGAAAACTATACATCAGATAGCACTGTCATTGATGTGAGTACTAGCTGAATAGTGTACAATTTTGTTGGAGGTGATTTGAATATGAGAACATGGATCAGTTTCATTGCATAGATGATTAATTTTAAAGTTAAGTTCCAGATTTTGGTTGAATTTGGACCATCTGTACAAGATTGAACTACATACACAGGAACCAGTGATGCGTGTGTGAGCGTGTGCTTACAATGACCCTGAACAATAGACATGAATACCATGAATACCACTTTTTCAGAGCTCTGCTCGACTAGGCTTCTGGTGTCTTGCTCCAAGGCACATGAATGCTTTATTTATAATTCATGATGAATTGCCCTAGGCACTGCTAGTCTGAATTCATGGTACAGGATAAAATGCATGCACATAAAATATAAAGTAAAAAAAAAATAAGCACATGTTTCATGTGCCTGCATACACTACATTTCAGGATGAATAAAGACTAGCTGTGATTGTGGAATTTTTCATGACTATCTAATAGAGCATTCCAATCCTGGTCATTGTTCAGAACCATTGTCGGGGTGTTTGCAATAACCACACACTCCTAAGTGGCCATTTGACCCCTTTGCAAAATCAAAATTTCGTACAGAGGGCTGAAAATAGAGCAAAATCTGAAACCTAACTTCAAAATAAATCTTGAATTTGATGAAATTGATTTATGCTATCATTATTAAATTACCTCAAACAAAATTGGACACTATTCAGCTATTGTTCATATCAATGTCAGTGTTATCTGATAGGTACCTATATAGTTTTTGAACTATTAAGGATCAAAAGAGGAAAATGTTTTTTGTAACACCGAGTAGAAGTAATGGCTGCTGGAAATACCGACATGAGCTCGGCGTAAAACTCACCGGGATCTTGTGATCTCTCAGGCTCTTCAGCTGCTTGGACACCTTTGTAAAAGATGGTGGTGTGCCTTGCTTGCCTCTGTTGACAAAAATACTCCCATGCTGTTAAAATACAAGAGTGGAAAGAAGTGGAAAGAAATTCAGAGCAGCTTACGAAAAAATAACAAAAAAACAAGGCAAGTGCCCAAATGTGTCATCATGCCTACAAATGTACTACACCAAAGTTGTAAAAATCTAACTTTGATTGTTTAACATTGGCCCCTGAAAGTTTGTTGACCGCTGTCTGTGACCTTTGACCTTGTGGTGATTTTTCAACTCCCCAAGAGATATCCACCACCAAAGTTTGGTCAGAAAGAGTCCTACCGAGCAAAAGTTATAAGCCATAATCCACTCTTCACTCCAAGTTTGATTGACATAGAAGTACTCAGAACAAAGTAATTTAAGTTTTTGTAGCGTTTAATACGGACGGACAGACGTTGCAGGCGATCCCTTAGTCTCCCCTCACCTCCGGTCGGCTCGACCAAAAAAAAAAATCAACCAAATATGATGATACTTTCCCTGAGATATGAAGTCATAACTATACTAACTGATTGTTTGGCAATTATGCTTTGCAAAGCGGTCCATATGTGACCCGCTACAACAAAAAGGTCCTAAAGTCGCGCACGGTCGAAGCCGTGAAAATCGTGTTTGAAGTCAGAGCATCATAACTGGTCAAAACTTACGATTTTCTGATTTTGACATATTATTGGAGTCTGACATGTCTTCTATCATATCTGTCGAAATTTTGAAGCAAAATGATGAAAGGAAAGACCAAAAAATAGCGTTTTTCTGGGCCATGTTTTTGGCGTTTCAACCGAAGCAGAAACCGGTTCGAAAATTTGGATTGAGCGCCACAGATAGGCTCCGCCCCTAACAACGACCGGAGTGATCTCATTGGTCAGTTTGCTGCTTGCCGCTAACCGAAGCGTGAAGCTCGCACACTGCCAAGTCGACTGGTGCGTGCGGGCGGGGTGCGCTATGCCCAGCTGCTTCTCCTGGCATCCTGGTCACTGATTGGTCGGTGAGGAGACCGCCGGCGCTGTGCTTGAATGAGCATTTCGGGGGTTGCTAGGGTTTACCTGCTATTGTCCGGAGGTGAAAATTGACTAGCGTGACCCTTGATCGCGATTGCGTCGCAAGGAAAACTTTTAGGGCGCTTTTCTCGAAACAGTGATTTCCCATACGTCTCGACATGCTCTCTTTTAAACATCGATATCTCCGCAGCCGATTATTTTCATAAGATGTGTTATATATCAATTTAAAGCAGAAAGATTGGGAAATTTTGTCATGCAATTTTCAAATAATCGACCTCACCCGACTTTAGGATCATTTTGTTGTAGCGGGTCACATATTGTCAATCTCACACTCAAACAGACAAATAATGGAAGGGAGTTCCATAGGTGAGGAGCAATGAGGAAAATGTTCAGTCTCCATATCCCTTGAGATGTGTGATGGGCATCTAGAGACTAAAAGGACAGATAATATTACAATATAAACATAGGACACACACAAAAAAAAAAAATGATGCTATTTTTCTTTTTTCTTTTTCTTTCTTTTTTTTTTCTTTCTTTTTTTTTTTTTTTTTTTTGCACACTTACCAGGCCAAAGACGTATCCATAGAGCGGCAGAAACTTGAGGCCGCTCTTCAGTATGTAGCGAATTCTGCCGAGGCAGCCCACCCTCGCAGCCAGCATGTCGGTGACGACCCAGTCGAGCGTGGTCTGATGGTTGGACACGTACACCACATTCTCCTTCTTGGACAGGCAGTCCTCTGCTTCTCCATACAGAATCACCTTGGCATGGAGGAGAGGCATGTTTAGAGATAGGCATGACAGTATTACATCAAACTTTGTATGTCATTCCAGCATTTACTTTCCCCCTTTAGCATACATTCAGGATTGTATTTCCCATAGCATGCACACACCTGACTTGTCCAAGATGCCAGTTCAAGGACACCTGATGTTAACCCATTTCTTACATGACTCTGATGCAGTTTGGTGTGCATCATCTGACAAGAGTTCTACATGGTTCCCCTTCTATTCTAGATGTCTATATCACAGCCAGACAGTAAAAATAAACTCAAGCCAAGGCATAGGCCCTACACTCACTTTTCACAATCGCACAGATCTGTCGTCATCGATCAACCTCACACGCCAACAGTCACATTCCTGGACATGCTGCCCGCTGGATCTAAACCAACACGAAGGTAACATTTGACAGAACACTCACGAGCGCCAGATTCATCAACAGAAGTGTCAAAAGTAAATACTCAAATATCACACCTCTACACCACTGTAGTGTTCAAAGAAGAACTCAACGAGGCGCTGGTAAGTTGCCCAAACAGTGTCTTCCACGGCCCTGTACCATCGCACGGGGAGCACGTAGCTGAGAGCGTGGCAGCCGAAGTACGCCCGGAGGTACGTGGGCGCACAGCCCATCATCATTGCGGCGGGTACCACATACCGCAGCGAGTTCAGATGAAGGATTACCGTGAACATGTTTGCAGTACTTGGACAAGACAATTTCAATAGCAGTAATTCATTGATCAGCAGAAATGGATCGTAACATCATGACGGCACAGACGCAACTTCGGTCAGATAAAATGAGTTGAGAGTGCTCAGCTGAACTGCAGAAGCATGTGTTCAGGTTCCGCATAAACTCACGTGTACTGTACCAACCGGTACCGACCACCGAACTAAAACATAGTGGAATGCGTGTTCACCCAGGAAATACGCAGCCACCAAAACTTGCTACCACCGCCATTTTGATAGGGCAATTTTTCCTTATATGGAGTGCACGCTATGTGGATCCAACCACTCTCTCATTTTCGATTGTTCATGCACGCGTCATATCGCGCACCCCACCCCCACTTCCTCATCAATCGCGCACACACTGGTAACACGGGAGGTATATGGTATGATCAAGGAGGTATGTTCAATTCGGTGTAATAATGGCATAGATAAAAATGGCAGTGGTAAAAATGGCAGAGGTAAAAATGGCAGAGGTAAAAATGTCAGAGGTAATAAAGGCAGAGGTAAATAATTAAGACAGTGGTACAAATGTCAGAGGTAAAGTTGTCAGTGGTCGAAATGTCAGTGGTCAAAATTTCGTGCCTTCTCCTGAAATAATTAAAGCACGGGGGAGACCGGGGAGAAATGGGACACGGGGAGAAATATAAACTCATGTATATACGTTGAAAAATGGTCGGCAAGTCAACAATCCAATTATATCAGTATGAGCCTCGGTACACCTGAAAAAGGACATATTGACTACCATACAGCTCTACAGGTATCTTGTCAGTAAAATATCAAACTTCGATCTTGTAGGTCCTATACTATGTTAATAGGTATTTTAATAAGTGTGCAAACTTCTGAAAATAAAATTGCTTGATAACAGACATGCAGGTATGAAAAATTGGCAGGGATCTTTTACTGTTTTTGTTATCACTGGGAGAAATTCAATAGGGCATAGTGTTACATTTCTCCCCGCAGCATATGTAAATCCTACTTTGGTCATGATGGTTATCTAATTTCTCTCCAGATTGTCTCATTTCTCAGCGCTTGATGTTCCGCATTCCCCCCCCCCAAATTAGGGGTTAAACAAATCATTAATTACACGAAAATGTTATATATATATATATATATATATATATATATATATAGGGGTATCATAAAATGCTCTACTAATGTTCCTACACTCCTGTGCTACATACTCTCTCTAAAGTTTGAATTTGAATTTGAATTTGAATTTGAATTTGAATTTAAAAAAAATTGAGTGAAAATATTCACTCTTAAAGGAGTGAATACAAAAAATAGTGAATTTAGAGTGAAATTGGAGTGAATTTTGAGTGAAAATGTTCATTTTCACTCATTTTGGAGTGACCTCAGGGATCACTCCTAAATCTTTGAACAATGTAATGAAATATTTTGCCAGAGCCTACTGATGTCTGCCGATACATCTAGCTATAGTTTGTTTTTTGCGTTTTGTATTTTTACTTCTATCAGGCCTTGTGAGAAAGATATAGGCTCCTACGAAACCTGAATGTGAGAAAATAACATAGAACAGGTGAAAAATTAGCGGTTCGCTTCGACAATGTCTCCTTCACTTCTTTACACTAAACAGTTCAAAAAATGAAAAATAATGACAATATACTAGCCTGGAAGTGAGCGGAATTTGTTTGTGTAAGAGTGTGTATGTGAGAGTAAATGTTGTATATCTGCGTATAGAAGTATATATTTATACCAAAAGTGGGTTCGTGCGTGTGTGTGTGTTTGTGTGTGTGTGTGTGTGTGTGTGTGTGTGTGTATGTTTGTGTGTGTGATAACTTCATGGGGCGAAACAACATATAGGATTATACTGTTTAAGGGCTATGCAGCATTGTTGAAACCCCCTTTAGTAATAATAATAATAATGATAATTTCCCATAGGCCTATACTAGGCTCTTTTTTAGCTGGTTTATTATTCCTCTGAACAGACAGATTACGCCACTGCACTTGAATTAAAATCAGAATAATGAGAGTGCAGTCATCTTTTTAAAACATAATTCAATAAATATTCTTCAAATCTGCGATTTGAATTTGATAATTTGATAAATACAGTTTGCTCTGGCTATAGGTCATTATTCAAAACCTCTTCATACGTTTACCTCTGACGAAATCGCTCTCATTACTTCTGACATTTTACCTCTGCCATTTTTTCTTCTGCCATTTATACCTCTGCCATTTTTGCCTCTGCCATTTCTACCTCTGCCATTTTACTATGACATTTTTACCTCTGTCATTTTTACCTCACAATTAATCATGTATTTGTAGCCTGTTTGAAAAATTCCAGGATATTCTTGTAAATTCCAGGAGTTTTTAGTGTCGATTTCAGGAGGACTGACCTTGAAAAGTGGAAGCACTGATGATATGAAGCAATAAGACAGACGCAGGATCTTGCCTGCTTTTGATGAGCAACTGAAACTCTGGGCCTAACTTCTTTTAGTGGCGAGCATTATGCCTAAATTAAAGTGCTTATTAATGAAGAAACTTGATTTATTTACGGTGCATATGTAATTCTAGATTTAATAAAGCAATCTAGAAATTCAACAGCAAGAAAAAAAAAACGCCGCAAACATGTTAAAAGAACTAATGTGAGTCCTCCGCATAGCCGCCATACAGCCTACACACAGCGCCCGTGCACACATGATTTCGTCGAGCTCTAGACCCTTTTTATCGACTTGGTCAGACTGGCAAAAGATCGAGAAGTTTAACTCGAAGTTTTGCCAGTGTGACCGCAAACTTTCCACGTAACTTTCCGCCAAACTTCTCGATCTGTTTGCGGGCTATGTCTCCGAAGCGCAAGGCCATTGTCATGTACAAACGTGCATTGTTATGTCATAATCACTAGCCACTGGACGGCGTACTCTTGCTTGCGCGCGTACCAGTGGCCCAGTCTGACCGCGCCTAAGCGTGCACTCCATATAAGGAAAAATTGACCTAACAAGATGGCGACGCAACACGGTAAATTTGGCTGCACGGTCTCGTGTATGTTGGGAATAGGGACACGCATTCCACTATGTTTTAGTTCGGTGGTACCGACAGAGTGCTAGGCAGGCTAGGCCTCGCGCCTACTCACTGTTTTTTTTATGATGAAACTGCAAAACTACGGTAGCGTCAAACTGGCGGAGCGGGAAGCAAAAAGAACGTGGTTCCATGCTATTTTGCTAAGGACTGTACGCGACAATTATTGCTCCCATGAAATAGGCCTATCTATCTGCACGCTATAAACCAAACATTCTACCCATTCTAACCATAACAATAATCCTAAATCCTCACAACAAACTAAACCCAAAACCTTATCACAATTCTACAGTAATTTTGGGGGAGCATATTTGGTTATATTTTCATCAGTCATATGAATAAAGCGAATAGCAAATTAGATCGAAGGTGTGTGGGCCCTACATTTCTTGTAATTAAACTCATGTTAATCGCTGAATCTTAAAGCAAGAAAGAGGGAGAGAGAGGGAATAGTTATATATAAAAAGCCATTTTTCGATGTTTGCCGCCAGGTTTTTGTTTTGTTTTGTTTTGTTTTTTTTTTTTTCCAAAGAATGTCGAGGGATATTAAAGTTTCCCCACGCACTCCCACGCATGCGTGTTATGAGTAAAATAAAAACGAAATTAGTGGCACACCTGTCAATTTCCCACTCAACAAGTGACTATTAAAAGAAATTAAAGAAGAAAGCCACCCCAAAAGTAAATAGACTTCAAAAGAAAGAGAAAAAATATTTCCTATAGGACGATAAACAAAAACGGATAAGAAAAAAGGAAGATTATGACATGTTGAAATATCACTTCTTCTTTTTTTTTCGGAAAACATCATCTTGACCCAGTCCTTATGAATATTCATATCAGCAAGTTGACGATGTCATGCTCTCACAATATTTCTTATTCATTCCGTATTCTATACAGAAATGATTAAAAGAAAATCTTATATTTCAGCTGAGGTATTGATAGGCCTATAGATATAAAACTTGTCTTAAAACCATATAGCACCAAAAATTAAAAAGAACACATAATATAGCTCTGATCTATATATAGATTCCTATTGGAACATGCTTTTACTTTTATAAGGTGAAAAAGTTGTGGGGGCGCTGTGGCATAGTGGATAAGACTCCCGACTCCCGATCGGAGGACCCGAGTTCGAATCCACATAACCCAGCGCTGACGTCTGGCTTGGACAAGACGTTTTACCTACAATGTCCCTCTCGACCCAGGTGTATAATAAATGGGTTCCTTGGCAACGCTGGGGTAATAATAATGGCAGGGCCCTCTGGTAGAGCAGTGGCAATACTGAAGAGGTTACCCTGGATTATAAGACCGTATTATTATGATTATGATTATGATTATCATTATCATTATCATTATCATTATTATTATTATTGTTATTATTATTATAATTTGTTTCCGAATTTCATATATAACACGTGTACATATGACATGAAAAATTGTAAGGGTATAACATCATCAACTCGCTCATTTAAATATTCATATAAGGACTAGTCAAGATAATCACAGTCTATGTGAAATTTCAAAATGTCACAATATTAATTATCCGATTTTGTCATTTCTGTATATCATTCTCAGGGAACATTTTCTCTCTCTCTCTCTCTCTCTCCCTCTCTTGAAGTTTATTTTGGGGTGGATTTCGGGACGTTTCTTTTTAATATTTCTGATACACATAACGCTAAATTCCTCCTGTCAGGTCAAAACTATTCCTGATCAGTGTTGACGTGGAATATATATATACAACTCAACGTCTGTTCATGTTAGTAGATATTTTGATTGATAATCCATATCCTACAGGTGGAAATGAGTGGCTATAATTGAGAAAAAAAAAAGATCCTTTTGTGGTTTTTGAATTCATGTGTTAGTAGAATTCAGGTTGAAAATCATCTTGTCTTCATAATTTATCATCTCTTTCATCTGTGCAGGTTTTACAAGTTTTTGGGTTTTTTTTCAACATTCATGAACACTGATTTCAGTTTATTTTCTGTCAAGCTTGATATCTGTTCATGGCATATCCGATCACCTAGACGGTGAATAAGCCCATCATGAAGCCGGGAATAAAAAGCAAAACAACTATGATTATAATGGTCCAAATGTTCATTCATTGAAGTCCCAACAATAAACTTGAAAACGAGGTCCATCAGAAAATTTGTAATGTTCCAACGTGGATAAGGTCATTTGTGGTCGAGTGCAACGATATGTGCATAACATTATGAAATGGTATCCACAGGGCGATGTCCTGAGGAGCTGCAATTTAGTGCTGCTGCCCCCTGGCCCCCACGTCTACACCCCCTCCCCCCCCCCCCCCCCACACACACACACTGTGGCTGGCTCTAAGAAAACAACTAAAAATACGGGGGGGGGGGGGCGCCCTGTGTATACCCCCCCCCCCCCCCAATCCGCCACTGCAGATTTAAACAACACAACGAATCTAATACTTGGGGCACCTCAAATCTTCATCAATATTTATTGTTACATCCCTTTCCATATAATATTACTTATCACAATAACACTTTTGATGTACACAAAACCTATTTTGTTGGTTATAAAGAATGGCCGCTCGCTAAAACAATGATTTCCCTTAGTGTTCTTCAAGTCATTCGTATTTTGCTGCGATGTCTACATATGTCTTTATGTTATACTGACAGGTCATTCTTCACCATTAGAAATTCCAACGTTCAGAAAATATAGGGCCCATAAGTATTTTTCTCCATCATATTTCTTTTCCTTCTTCTCTTCCTTCCCCACCTCCCTCTTGTTTTTGTTTTTCATCGCAGCCGTTCATTTTGCAATACATTATCATTATCAGGGACGGCGGAACGGGGTGGGGCTCAGCCCCCGCCCCACTTTTTTTTTTTTTTGCAACATACATAGGAATACATAAGTTGTCACCCTGCAGAAGTTTTTTTTATTTTGTTTTTATAGAAACAAATTGAGATCAATTACAACATTTACAACAATCATTTCATGATTACAAATCACAGCAAAACAAAAAGGTTACACAAAATAGAAAGGTACATCAGCAAAAATGTAATACTCTTAATTAACATCATCCATCTCCCTGCCCCCCCCCCCAAAAAAAAAGCAAAGTGATGACTTTATATAAGTTTAGTCTAAACAAACTTAAGTGATTTAGTAAATATTATAAAATTTACAACAACAAAAAAATCATAATAAAAATGCAGTAGTTTTCTTAGCAAATAAATGATAACATTGGTGGACAACAGATGATCATATAAAGCAATATACATGCATGTATAAGATTTTCAAAAGTGAATTACAATTACTAAACTTGGGTTGTATGACAAAATATGAAATATGTCACAATCAAGTATTGCTAAAATAAACACATAGGGTGCAGTATCGTAACAAAAGAAGAAACACTAAATCTCAGCAAATTATCTTATTTGAATATAAAATAAAACAATCATGTTCTAATGTTCTTATGATGTGTTGACTACAAAAAAATATATATATCAAATCGCCACTTTTTGAAATGTGCAGGTAACTTATTTCTTTTCTTGGCTATTGAATATTCTAGCTCTTGTTGTTTTTTCACAAATGCTTCAAACAAAGCATAATTTGGCAGATTATTCTTAAATTTACAGATATAAACATGATACTTCCAAAGTAAAAACAAATATGTAATAGATTTATTAGTTGAAATTCCAAACATTTTTTTTCAAAATTAGTGACATTTATTTGAACATCATTTTGGGAAATTTTGGAAAAAAGCGCTAACCAAATAGGAATAACCTTTTCACACTCACAAAATAAGTGAACCATTGTTTCCTCACTTTTATCACAAAAAAAAAAAACAATTAGGTGAATCTTTGGATTTAATCTTAAAAAGGAAATCATTTAATGCAATAGCTTTATGAAAAATCTTAAAATAAAAATTGATCTCAATTTAGTATCAATGGTAGAAAAAAAAATTGCTTTATGAACTTTTTCCCAATTAATGGTCACCCACCCTGCAGAAGTTGTGCTGTCAGTGCTGAAGACTTTTTTTTTTCCTTGCTTGCTTGCTTGCTTGCTTGCTTGCTCTTGCTTGCAGGCGAAGTTGCTGAATTGTTTCTAGCTGGTGAAACTCGGAAGTGGCACCAGAAGTTTTGAAAACGTGGCGCCGGCCATGATTATCACTCATCTGCATGTAGGTGTTTTTTTTTTTTTTTGTGTGTGTGTGTGTGTGTGTGTGTTTGTTTGTTTGTTTGTTGTTGATGTTGTTGGTGGTTTTTGTTTTTGTTTGTTTTTGTTTGTTTGTTTGTGTGTTTTTTTTTTTTTTTTTTTTTTTGGGGGGGGGGGGGGACCTTGTCGGCCTAAAAGCTCTGCCTTTTTCAGGTCCCACACACCCCAAGTATACATCCACCTGGTTCAACTATATACAAAACAATGTACATGTCATCACGCGAGGGGTTTGTGTTACATGTGAATGATTTGTGAATTAAAAAAAAAATGAATTTAAATTGAAATTGAAATTGAACATTGCATCACGCACTTGGCCTTAATATCTGATTTTGAAAAACAGGACGTTTTAACTGTACCATCGCAAACTTGCCATTACACTTAATAATACCGCTAACTTCAATAATATGGTCATGTGATCAATGTTTACTGCACACCACACTCGGACGCCCGTACAGTGTTATGCAGGCAGATAAAAGCGCAGCAGCGCAGTGGGAGCTGGTGGTAGTCGGAGGATTTTACTTTCACAATCAACACGACAACAGTCGATTCTTTTTTTTACAGATACTCAAGTAGCTAACTGGGGAAAACCAAGACGTGACTGACGCATTACGTGCTCGGAACTGAAAATTTCAGCTCCAGAGCTTGGTACCGAGTTTCTAGAGATAAAACACAACTGTCTGAAACTCCATTAAAATTGTTTAATACTGGAACACGAATTCCGAGGCCTTCTGAGAACGGAAGTAGGCCGACTCACTGTCACGTATTTTCCTATCAGTAAATTAATCACTGCACGTATTTTCACGGCAACGGTTGTTGAAATCTCAAACTAAAAGACAATGGAGAGTCTCTCCGCTGGTCTTTCCGTCATTGTTTGGGGATGCACGGGAGGAATATTACTGGTAAGTACTATCATCATAATGGTCTTATGGACAATATATTGGCTAAATCCTGCTTTTAAGAGGTTAAAAAAGACAGTTATTTTGCCCACTTACGTTACAAGTTACATTTCATTGGTCATTACCACTTGATACCAGATCCAGATGAGATATGAGATGGGCTTGTTCGGCACAAAATGGTTGTTTACTTGTAAATTTACATAGACAGAAAGATTTTTAGTGAGAATAGCTGATGTGTGTGTGTGAGTTGTATTGTTTGTATTGCAGACACAGATCCACAGTCACACTTACTAATAAAGTTGTAGAGAGAAATGAGACATCAGGCACTCCAGGCATACATTGTAGATTGGATGGTTTTATTAGAGGCTCTGCACCAAGTTGTGGGAGCCAGTTACTGATGTGTCGACGGTGAAATTGTGATACACTCTGCATTTTTCACACAAAGAGCAATTGGTATTTATACATGTACAGGAGGTGACTCACCTCTCTGGTATCAGACAGTGAAACAAGCAAGTGGTCAGTGTTGTCAAGCGGTTACCTTGGAATTGTTTTGAAGAGAACCAGAGGGGAGGATAAATGACCCACGGAGAGAGGAGGAGAGAGAGTGGGAAAGACAGAGAGATCAGAGCGGAGAGAAGGAGACTGAGGAGGAGAGAGAAGCAGAGAAAGTTGAGCTGCTACAGTAGCTCCCCCCTAGTGAGCATCTCGAAAGGTGAAAGAGAGAGATGGGAACGATAGAAAATGTAAAAGTATGCAGCGAGGCGAGAGCACACATGGAAATTATAAAATGTACAGAATGGTTTGAAAAACGTACATGCTAACATTCGTTATGTCAAATTTCGTGAACCGTTGTAAGGCATGAAACGCGCTATGTAATCGTATACATGACAATGCCAAAGTGAACGTGGGTCGAGAAATGCGAACGGAACAAATGTCAAATATGCTGAACGTTTCAAAGCAATGAACTTATCGAATTGTATGCATCATGTACAGTTAAAATCTATGTAATGCAATAAACGTAGAACTATTGGAAGTGGCACACAATAATTCTGTCAATTTACATGTTTACGTTTCAAGATGACGATACAAAAATAATCACTGGCAGTTTGACGCGTGTCGTTGCAGGCAGTGTTTATAAACCGTGTTATCGCATATCGAAAGGCAACACAGAAATTTAGAGAATTAAAGCATGATCATAGTACAATAGGGCAATTCCACGGTAACGGAAGGACATTCAGACAGAATTTTCACAGTTTAAAAAAGTACTTTAAGAAAAGTTTGATGGATACAGCATTTTAAACTTTAGAGATGTATTACCAGAGCCAAAGACTATAATTTCCACCAAAATTTTTGTCATACCTGCAAAAGAGTAATGAAATATGCATATTAATGAGGTCGGTAACGGAAGGACATCAAAATGGACATGGGTTTTCAGGCAAACTAGTTTTTATCAAAACTCTGTGAAGTTTATGGAGCCATTTTAATTTATTGGTATACAGTTTAATTGCCATAGTTTTAGCTATAATGGAATATATTTGACTTTCAAATATGTTTACTTATTTTTTAATTAGACCACATAATGTCCATGTGTGTTTGGTAACGGAGGGACGGTAACGGAAGGACATGCAGATTGTCTGTGTAAAGTGTATGGGGAAGATGGGTTATGGTTAGTTTTTATCAAACCTCTCTAAGGTTAATAATTTTTTCATATGTGGCAGGTATACAGTTTGATCCAAATAGTTTTAGCTTTACCTTAAAGTATTCAACTTTGAAACATGTCAACTGGTTTTTTAATTACAACACATTGTTTTCATTAATGTATGGTAACGGAAGGACAAAGAGCTTTGTGTGCATAGAGTGTAGGATGTTATTTCCAACTTTAATGTTATTCCTTGTAGTCCAATGTGATATTTTTTTTAATCCCCCAAATAGCCAAATCTTATGGACCCATTTCACAGTGGGTGGGGGGTGTCTTGGGGGGCTTATCCCCAGGCCCCACCCCCCCGATCTCTTACACTGTTTGCATAAACATGATTAAAATCTGCACACATCACCCTGGAGAGTAATCTACACGAGACCATAGTTAGATTGTTCAAAATACTGCTAATTCCTAATCATATGAATTGATTACTGTACGAGCTGAAATTTTTGCGGTGGTTTTATTTTCGCGAATTTCGCGAATCGCCTTTGAACCCCGAAAAATAACAACACGCGAAAATAACAACACGCAAATAAGTTCAGTTAGACCCTCGAAACTGCGAAATTAACAACACGTGAAAATGTCCTCCAAGTAGCAATTCGCGAAAATATCTGTATGCGAAAATTTCAAATTTATTCAATAAATTACATTTTAGCCCATAGAATACTAATGTCAAGCAATTTATGGACATTTTTTTGGTGTGGATCTTCATTTTGAGGTATGTAACAAATGTAGTGATAAAAAAAATGCAATTCAATCTCAATTCTTTTATTTTTTATTGTTTCTTGGATTTCTTTTGTATTTCTTTGTTTTTTCCTTTTGTTGTTGTTTTGCAAAGAAAATCGTCACACACCACTTTTTAACCATAGTTACCTGTACATGTAGGCAAAAGTCAAGTAATCAAAGTGATCGAAAGAAACAAATTATCAGATGTTTATGAGTTTTATGAAAGAGCACTATTTCCCATAGGGTTTGTGCACAAAATTACAAAATTGAGCCAATGTTGGGTCGACCTGCATTCAGGAAAGAGGTGTGGCTTCATTTGTTATTTGAATTTAATCAAGGGTACTTAGAGTAGGTTCTGACACATTGTGTCCTCATCTTAGGGACATTAAATAGCTAAAAACAGACTCTAAGTCCTTCCATTACCACAACTTTGTCCTTCCGTTACCAGCTTCGGTAACAGAAGGACATTTTTAATTTATTTATAATTATTCAAAGAGGAGGGGTTTCGTGGATGGATGGGTGCCAAGTTATAGGCCTACCTAAACTTGCTTTGCGCTGAAAATTGTATGGTTTTTATATTACTATTTTTGATAAAATATTAAAAAGACCTCTTTTTGTGGTAACGGAAGGACAAAATACAAGGTCACCTTTAGGAAGTCACTGAGGCGTAACAAATCATGGAAACCGTAAAAATATTAAATGAACTGTTTCTTTCATATTTACTAAGTTCTAAATATAACAATTCATAACATTTATTTCTCAAATATTGAATACAGGCCATGCTACATTTGTATTATAATTTATGCATTTTTGAAAATTAATAAGGTTAGTTAAATAATTGAAAAATTGACCCCGAATATGTTTTAAAACTAAACATTTTTACTCAAATTCATAAAATTCAAACTTTAAGCTTTCATTTGATACCAAAATTGCGTGGGAAATATGAATTTGAAATTTTAGATGTCATGTCCACTTTGGCGTGGAATTGCCCAATAATTGAAATGTGCAAGGTGATGCTTACTTGACAGACATGATATAGTAAACATGATACAAACGGTGAAATGACTGTCCAACACGAATGTCCTGAATATGACTGAGTCTTTTTATCGCTTGCGATTATAACGTGCTCGGGTAAATTCCGGCCATCGCGGTTGACGAAGACTAACTGTAGTCAGTAGGACGCGGTGTGGACGACGAGAGTCGGGATGAACGGATGGTCGATGTCGATGTCAGATTGTCAGCTATCAACGGTCGCTCGACAGGACAGTGAGTCGCCTGGAGATGTCGTGTTGATGTTGGCAAGCGCGAGATGGCCAGCGGCAGCAGCGAGTCGTGCCGGTAGAAGCCGATGCGCGATGTGTTCGAGGTCGAGCCAAAGTTAGGCGGAGGGCGATCGAGAGTTCGTGGCGGTCGATGCGGCAACGTCGAGTCGTATCGTGGCGTTGCGAGAGTTGAGCGATTCGTATCGCGGTGTGTCGTATCGTGTCGAAGCGACAGCTGTTGAGCAATTCGTATCATATCGTGTCGAGAGTTCGAGCGATTCGAATGGCGTTGTGCGGTTGAAGGCGGGTCGATGCTGGCAGGTGTCGGTGTCAGTGCGGCGATTAGGCGGTCGTGGATGTCGATCGTGCCTGCCTGCCGAAGGAACCGTCGAGGCGTGCGGCGGGTGAAGTAGACGGCGGCCGGGCGGCATCGTGGCGGGCAAAAACATGCAGCGTGCTCGTTGCGATGGCATGTTCGAAGATGATGGGCGTTGGCGTGGCGGGCGATGTCGTCGCGGCGTCGCGACTGCGTTGTGACGTGCAAAAGATGAGCGAAATTGCCGGCGAAAGTGGCCGGGTCGAATCGTCGTAAGATGTCGGTTCGTCATCATGGGCTCGATGAAATTTCCCCGGCAGTAGACGTAACATGGTCTAAACCAGTTGAGTCGGGGAGTAGCCCATGAGATGCGTGGTCGAACGTCGAAAAGGTGTGTCGATGAAATGCGTGTGCGAGATCGAGGGAAAGTCCTTTAGGTGAATGAATCTTATTGACGGTAGGTCGCGGGCTGGTCGAGTGCATGTCGTGATGTGGCAGCGGGCCGGTGACGAGAAAAAGGAGCGATCCCGTTGATGCAAAGTTGAGCGGTGCATGTCGAAAAGCAGATTAGGCCAAGTGAAAAAAGAAACCAGTTTCTCGTCCTCGCGCGCATCGATTTTGGCCGCCGCATCGATTTTTTTACTATTTACTATTTTCAAAATGGCGCTGAAAATACCAAGAAATTCATAATTTTCGTCCCAGCCCGCTCCCCGCCCGCATCGATTTTCAGTTGCCGCATCGACTTTTTTGATATTTACTATTTTTCGGCCGCTGAAAAAAAAAAGATCGACAGTTCACCTACCAGTACCAATCGTAATGTCTCATTTCTAATTACGCCTTGCGTCCTCTACTTAGCTGTAGTATAGCTGTAGCTTCCGTAGTGCGTATGTAATAACGCATGCATTTCATACTGCGAGCTCGGCAAGAAGAAGGAATGACCCACAAAGCAGTCGAACTGTAGTTGGAAGGGCGCGGGCGGCCGCGGGCGCGGGCCTGGGCTGTGATGGATACAGCGCACTCGGTACGTCGTGAACGCGATAGCGGCAACATTTCTTCGAACAATCGCTGATATTCCACGCATATTTCGCGCATTGTTCGTATTTTCCCCGTTTCTCATATTTCAAGCGGATGAATTGTACTGTACAAATGCTTGTGAGGATTGTGTCGAGTTTGTATATATGTTCATGTCATTGTGACTATGTGCATGTGTGTGCAGTGTTGAGGTACGGTGCCGGTCGCGTATGGCATGCGTGTCTGCACTGCACTGTCTATGTACCAGGCACCAGGTGTAAGCCCGTACACTCTGCTCTGTAACGTTGCATCTGACGGCGATGACGGATTTGTTCTATTTTGAAGAGAAAATGAATGCGCTTTTCCAGCAAATGTAGAATTATTAAATGGGTGTATCCACAAAATATATAACTTTTCCATGGATTCTGGTTTGTCTCGTATTTCTGCGGGATACATGTACTTTTCTTTACGATGTAAATTCAAGGACACGGCCGTGAGTCGTATCCCCTGTAGTGTAGTATACAATCATTCATCAAAATGTCGAACATGAAGAAACATCTTTAAAGGTTTAATGCTATAATGCCATATAATCAGCAAGTACCGTATCATTTTGACATCCATCTGCAATTGTACAAGCCAGTTTCCAGTTGAATGTTCTACAATATATTTGTACTATGAAGAGATGCAGATATATACATACCAGCTGTGTGGACACAAAAAGTCACACTACCAATGATAAATAAATCAGTGTTTTGAATATCATGGAAATTATTTCAGTCGTACATTGGTATTTTGTTGAAAGACATATTTTATACCTGTTTCAATTAATAGCACAATACATCAGAATTGCAAGCTTACACTGGTACCGGGTATCAGAAATGCCATTACAACACTAGGCCTAGATACCAGTATCAAGATGGTCATTTTCCCTTGACATCTGTAGTGGAAAGAAAAAGCACATTCTGCATGCATGAAGTTTCATTTCAAGTATGGTACATATATCTATTTGTTTGAAAAAGCACAGAGTGCAGGCAAGACATACACTTGGGACCTGGTCTCTCATAACACAGCTACCAGAGTGATAGTCATTTCATAAATTGGATATAGAAAATAGTAGGCCTAAAGCCCTCTCTCATTACCTTTCTCAAAATTACCGGACGAGAAACACATATTACTTCCATTTTGACAATCCTCGAAAAAATAGTAAGATATCAAATAGTAAGGACCTCCCTCATCGCCTTGCTCAAAAAACCCGGACGAGAAACTGCTTTCTTTTTTTACTTGGCCTTACAGTGATGCAGAAAATCAGAAAATCGAAAGGGGAGATGGACTTAGGAAAGTTGGGTCAGATGAGGTCCAACATCCATCTCAAGGTGCAGAGAGGCAGTAGTGTCGGCAGCCATTGTTGAGGCAAGCTCAGGCGTGGTTGGAGTTGACGTCGTGTCAGTCATGATTGCTGCGTTGTTGTTCGTAATACGGGGTCACCAATTTAGTGAGAATAGCTGATGTGTGTGTGTGAGTTGTATTGTTTGTATTGCAGATGCAATTATACACAGATCCACAGTCACACTTACTCACTAATAAAGTTGTAGAGAGAAATGAGACATCAGGCACTCCAGGCATACATTGTAGATTGGATGGTTTTATTAGAGGCTCTGCACCAAGTTGTGGGAGCCAGTTACTGATGTGTCGACGGTGAAATTGTGATACACTGCATTTTTCACACAAAGAGCAATTGGTATTTATACATGTACAGGAGGTGACTCACCTCTCTGGTATCAGACAGTGAAACAAGCAAGTGGTCAGTGTTGTCAAGCGGTTACCTTGGAATTGTTTTGAAGAGAACCAGAGGGGAGGATAAATGACCCACGGAGAGAGGAGGAGAGAGAGTGGGAAAGACAGAGAGATCAGAGCGGAGAGAAGGAGACTGAGGAGGAGAGAGAAGCAGAGAAAGTTGAGCTGCTACAGATCCGTCTGTCCGGAGGAGTCTTTTACTTTTAGAACCGTTCTATGACGTTATCGCTCTCCTCCGTAAGCAAGTAAGGAGGGTATCCGTGAAGCCAGACGCAGTCTCTGCGGAACGTTTCCCCGATGACCAGTTAATTTACAGACTGATCTTTCGGTCAAAAATTTACGGTACTTTCACTGACTGTGTTGTGACTCTGAGTGGTGGTAGCCCGACCAGACGCTGTTAATACGCTATGCGAATGTCGCGCTACATACATACAGCGACTGGGCTGTGTATAGTTAGAGCTGTGGGTGTGAAGTAGAAAGGCATTTTAATATTTTGGCTAGAGTTCCATATGTAGGCCCTACCCCCCCCCCCGCTAAAATTGGAAAAAAAAATGAAATATATCATGAAAATTACCTTTCAAGTTATGATCATACAACTGTGGGTGTAACTACAGCTGGAAATCGAAAGTTACACCCCCCCCCCCCCCCCAGCCTGCCGATTACAAGGAAACAAAGGCTCAAACGAAACCATGTTTGGAAGCCAGGGTCTACCAATTGCAACCAGTGCTGAGAATTGACGTTGCAGTGCAACCTCTCTGGAAGGGAACATGTGAGAATGACATCATCACAATCAGCTGTGATCTGACTGCTTATCTCATCTAACAAGTTACCCTACTCCTTAGCCTGATCGATGTCTAGAGTCTAGTCCACATCAAACTTGTCTTTATTTCTCATCTGAGACATGCATGAGTCACTGAATGCTTTCGCTGTGTTTCTCTCATCATAAATATTGTTTTCTTCTGAAATCAATCTCACAGCTCCTGCTCATAGCAATTTTCTTCTTCATCTATGGTCTCAAGAGTGTGATCCACAGCGAATGCAGTGCTACAACAACAGGTAAAACCAAGTAACTAAAAGTCTTCTTTTTTTAAAAACTCTCCAGCCTGTAAAGTACACTTTCCTACAGATGCCCTAAACTGCAGCCCATGGCCCATGGGCATGGCCATGGGATTCCCCACTTTTTAAAACATTATGGAGGCATGTGATGATCAATACTAACAAGCTCTAATAGCAGCGCAGCCTTGTCCCTAATGCACGTGTACACAATATTTTTCTCATCACTTTGTTTAGTCCTCTACTGGTAGCCCAAATGAAAGTGTTTGTCATTATTAGTCTACACACACAGAGGAAGTGTTTATTACGTGTATTAAAATTGCAAAAAGCCTGCAAGGCTGTAGTATACATGTTCATATGTAGGGACTCGATGTGCCATTTATTTTTGTGTTTTGTGTGTGCGCGCACATCTTTAGTAATGTTTATTCAGTTGTAAATATCTTATTCTCCAACTGTTTTAAATGTTCACTTCTTTTGGCATTGGTTCCCTTAAAATTTTGTATTTGTGTCCAGCTAATTACAATTGTATGTCTGATACTTCAGCATTTGGTCTTGCTTTGTCTTGTCTTGTAAGAATTGTCTGCAGTACCCAAACACATGCAGTAATTGTAATCTTCTGGGCATCGGTTCCCTTTTGTCTTAAATACATAAAGTTAGATTTAGAGTTGTTGGCAGTACATAAACACTGAGCAGCTGTATGTTATCCTGTGAAATGTTGGCTCCCTTTGATTTTTGTCTCTTATGGGTTCCATACTTCAGCCTTCCTGAGTCTGTGTGTCTCAGTCCTGACTGTGGCTCTCATTCCTATTGACATCTTCCTCGTCTCCTCCATGAAGGACGGCAATGGCACGTTTGAGGTGAGTCCTCCTCCTTTCAGTCAATCTCGAGTCAAGGTCAGGCAAGTGGTTCTACGACATTTTCCTCCTATGCGACAATTGCTCTCATAAAATATCCACGCACTAAACCAAACATAAATTCTACCTATTAACATAACCCTACTAAATCCTAATCCCTATGTCAACTTAAACCTAAAACCGTGGGCATCAAAACCCTAACCCTAAGTCCTTGGAGAAAATTTAAGGCCCGAGCAATTGTCTTGGGAGCAAATATCATGTCACCCATGGAAGTACAGCGTACTTTGTAGTTGTGGAAGCTCTGGGATTGTGTGCTTTTATTACATGATAAATGTTGGGTGTTTCTTCTGCTTCTTCTTCAGTTTGTTGTTATTATTATCATTATCACCGTCCTCTTATGAATGATATACAATTGTATGCTACTATTAGTCTTGTTTAATTACTTGATCTTCAAAATCCAACAAGCCCATAGAGCAGTTTCAGTTATTCTTATTTTAACATAATGCACCATCAGCAAGGAAATGAAAAAAAAAAAAATGCTGCGATGTTAATCATAAGTCACATCTATAAACTTTTGAAGTAACCAACTGCAATTTTATGACAATCAGAATGTTAGATTCAACTTTGTGTGATGTCTTGATATTGACAAGTCAAGCAAAGTTTCATATGCAATTTGAATGCAGGCACAGTAAACACATAATAAGTATCTGCACATTGCAAGCATGCTATATACTGCATACATTTCTGGTGGTATACTATTTAGCATATTGGGTCTTGTAAGGCAATTTTACATCAAGTGGTTGAATTTGTGATGAAAAACCAGTGTGATAGAATTAGAAGTAAAATATTATTCCTTTTCAGAAAAAAAAAAAATAAAGTTATTGTCTTCTTATCTTGGAGCCAAAAATACAATGCATTTAGACTTTCTATAGGAGACAGTATTATTATAATGAATATTGATTGATTTTACAAACTTCTCAAAAGTAAAACATGGCAAAACTAATGTACTGTATATTATGCAAAAGGTACAGGTAGCCCATGTCAATGAAGTTAACAAAGCTTGATGCCACCTGAGTTTGTATGCCCCATCATTATGGCTATTACTGTAAACACCAAATGATGAGTGCTTTGTATTTATGACGATGAGCAAGGGCAATTTGTCGATCTGTTGAAACAGAAAAAGACAACTTGATGCAAGAATCATCAATTGATTTGAATAAAGGTCATAGTTGAGTTTAACAAATGAGTGTCATCCCTTTCACTTTCATATTAAGTACCTGTACTTTGACCTCTGTCATGTTCACTCTCTGTTTCACTGCAGGACTGGGCAGCAGACAATATGACCAGAAACAACATTCAGAAGGATATGCAGTACAGCTACTATGGTAGGAGGGTTTTTTTTAGCTCTACAGTTTACATGTATGTGTGCTGCAGAGTATATCCCCTGTATGCAACACTAATCTGAGACTGCAATGCATTCTTATGAGCACTTTTAGAAATGTTTTCCAAACAGAATGTTTGGAGGGGGGGGGAGGGGATGTTTTGTTTTGTTTTGTTTTGACAAGGCTGTAATTATTTTTCTGGCAAATGGCTAGTAAACACTGCATTGTTGTCCACATCTGGGAGGCATGACTTTTGAAGACACAACCACAAAAGAAAATCAGAATTTACTCAAACCACTCGCCCCGCCCCACCCCGCGATTGGAAGACCACTATTCAATCAGCACACAACACAAGTGTTCTGTGTGAGGAATGAAATCACAAGTGAAGCTTTAATCGTACAGTATACTGTGGCATTTGGCGATTTATCCACTGGTTCGGGCGGGGTTACAAGTGCATTTGAGAAAAATATGCAAACTTGGCAAGCTGTCCACTGAGTCGGGCGTGCGAATGTGACACAAAGAGCTAAGAATGTTCAATCACATAATTAAAGGGACTGTACAGTACTGGTTGACATCTTATAGAGTGGTTTCTGAATATCTCGCAAAATGTTAAAAGCTAAATTCTCACCTCTACCAGAACTGTACACACCCTTTAATTTTATATTTTTTTTTTTCTTTTATGACATTCGAGCTATAAGTGTGGGATGTATCATTTGGTTGAAATATAACATCCTACGTTGGTGTAGTAACTGATGAATTAACATGTCACCTCTGCCATGCTTGGCTTATTATCAGAGTGACATCAAAATTTATTTTGTATACGGGATGTACAACTGATTAGATATAAAACACATTTTTCACTATGACTTCTTGTACAGTTTCTGTTTGTTTCTGAAAATTTGTTATTAGTGTTTGATATAAAACAGGTTTGAGGATTAGAGGGGATGTTCAAAGTCAACTGACAAGCAATGGAAATTAACTTAGGTTATATTTTTCAAGATGACTGTACATTGGTAGTAAACTAGTGTATCAAACCCATATCTGATGACCCTCCCTACACGTATCACCTACAAATGACAAGTTTCATAATCTCGTTTGTTTTGATGTTCATTGCAGCATTTAGTCTCTTTTCTTGCAAGTTGTGATGTATTTACAGTGTACGTAAAGTGACTAAGGTGTATGTACATCACATTTTTTTTTTATTGATATTATATTAATTTTTTCTTCCCCCTGTAGCTCTCTATTGCTGCAATGCTGTGTTCCTCTTCTTCATCATACCGTTTGTGATGTTTTATTATGAGGAAGGAGATGAAGACAGTACAAGGTCAGAGGTAAGTTGTTACTGTTTGTTTTTCAATCTAGAGGCAAGATGCAAGAGAATATTAGGTAGAGGGGTGAAGGTTGAGGTTGAAATTTTTCTTCAGTTTGTCTCCCTCCCTGTTAGAGGGAAACAAACTAGAGGCAAGATGTTTGTCTTACTTATAAGTTCACATACGTGTTTGCCATTTTTAGATGTCCAGATGTTTATACTGAAACTATTGTCTTTGTTTATCTATTCAAGGCAAAGACAGCATTAACTCGTTAAAGACTAGTCCCAAGTTTACTCAGACAGGTGTCAATGGGAAATGCAAATTGTAGCAAAATCAGCCTATCATTTAACGGGTTGATGGTAAAAATACATACAAGTGTATCTCTTAACTGTCTTGGTAGTGGCTGTATCTACGTACGTGTGTTTTACAATGTAAATGCATGAGATGAGTGGTGAAAGATTCAGTTAGTGACTGATTTAAGCCTCTAACTCTTACTGTGCTTTCTTCGCTGGTTTACATGCATGATGGAGTGCTTTCTTTGCTGAATGGCACAGATGTTTGGAAACCAAGTATGACCCTGCATCACAAAACCAACAAAAAGTCGCTAGATATGAGTTTTTAGTTAAGGGCAGATTCTGAAAGAGTAGACTTTAAACTTTACAATGAGTATTGACTCTCCAAACTTATATGAATACTGGAAAGAAAGCACACAGTCTTAAAAAAATGTGTAGGCCTAATGAGAAAAGAGGCTCCAAAATATAGAGTCTATTCAAGAGTTTTAATCTCACCAAGCCATGCTCATTGTGCATTGAATGGGACCAACACAAAAATAGGGATGTAAAACAACATACAGCAACAACAATGAAGGGATTATCGTAGTAGGAAATCTGCATGTCCACTTCTTCTCTCACACATGTTCATTGCATGAGGGAATATGCCAGAATCCTGGTGAAGCAACTCATATGCACACATTTTGAGTTTTCCATATTCAGTGTAAGTTGGATTGCCACGATCAGTAATTGCCAGTGTATTATGACACATGGTCAACTCACTGACCTTTGACCTTCTTCTTTGGTGTGTTATCTGTGATTTCAGCGATGCTGCACTGCCATCAAGTACACCACATGCTGTGTTGTGGTCGCTGGTGTCTTACTGCTGGTTGGGTGAGTAGAAAAAGTGGATTTCCATCACAACTCTGAAAACCCTAAGGAGGAGGGGCACTGTGGATATAAATGCCATGTATTCTGTTAGGTTTTTGGTGAATTTTCACACAAGTCTGCTGGGATTAGCAAATTTTAAGAACAGGCGATACAATATATATGTGACACGGTATGCATTGGCTTGCATTGGCACAGGCAACACACTGGCCAGTGAAACTCAAGTTCACCTGATACTAATGATAATACATTGCATTATCTTTAAAGCAATTTACCTGATGCATTTATGTCTAAAATGTGCAATCTTTTCTCCCACACACTCATTTGTTATGACAGGGCCTTCGTTCCCTGGCAGGGCATTCCTGAAGCAGAGAAGAACTCAACCAAGTGGGAGGAGTTCCAGTATCTCATCAATGAATTTGGAAATGGAAGTAAGAGCATAAGATACCACATCAATAGCCCCTTTGTTTTGGCAGGTTTAGAAGTCTTGTATAAATGTTGACATCCTGCTCAGATTAAACTATCACTCTTTTACACATGCTTTTCTTTACCCCATACTTTCCTTGGCTCAGGACTGTTGTTGATCCTGTATTCCAGTTTGTTTTGCCTTTTGCACTCACTTATAAATTCCATACCAAACACTTATCCAGGGCTAAGGATAAAATTGACATGTTTACACTTGTATTTCAAACAATGTGACTACTGTAAAACAAGGAATTTTCGCGTGCATTTTAATTTTGCGAATTTCGCGAGTGGCAACATTAGCGAAATTGAAATGCACGCGAAAGTTCTTGCCTACACAATATGCATTGGATGCCAGTAGCAAGTTGTGAAAATTTCATGCTGCAAGAAAGGCCGTCAGCTCCAGTGCGCTAAATTTTCATGCTGCGAACATATTGTGTCTTGCAGTATTTATGATTACATACGCTGCGCACTTTAATTTCAGACGGGCTTTGAAAGCATGAAAAGAAGACTGTACTGTCATTTTCTAACTGTCTTATAATTCTTATCTACATTTTTTAATGCCTACTACTGGAAAGAGAGGAATAAAAAACCCAGGATACACCTGTAATGATTTTTTGAAAAAAAAAATGAAAACGAGCAAGCCATGGAACGATCCACACAATTTGGCGTGCGTCTCGGGTGCACAACTCCGACTTTGGCAAGGCAAACTATAAATGTCAATTCACTGATGAAATCTCACACGAATTACTGCAAAAGCTGTTATTAATCAAATTGCAATATGAATCTGAAATAAACATGTCAAACAATATCTTAATTTTCAAAAGGAATCTCTTCGAAAGCTTTTTATTCAGATAAAACTTGTTGGGAAATTTCCAGATATGCATAATGAAATTGGCATTGTTATCTGAACATGCTACCCATAAAAAAACTGTGTGTAAGTAACGTTACACTAAGTAAATGCATTGAGCGATACTTGGTTACATAGCGAGTTTTCTATCCAAAGTAGATGAGGGCTGAGTGAATCTTAAATTCCAAATCCAGATAGACCTTCAACGACACGCATGATTTATGCCTAACGTTAGAAGAAAACGGCGTCCAGTGCACATAGACTCTAGACTAGAACTAGGATTAGGACTAGTCAGGTGGCAGTCCTAGTTTTGATGAGTGAACTCAATCGCGCCGCCGTCGACAGCTGTATGTGCACAGTGCTAATAAGGCACAGCGTAACGTTATACATATCCCCGCTGCCAGAACTTGAAGAAAGTCCAGACGAAAGTCCAGACTCCAAGATCTAAATTTAGACCCTTGTCCTGCAGACTCTGTTGTTCCTGTGCTGAATTTTGTAGGTAAGGTATCTGGTTTAAGGATTTCCGATGTTTTAAGCCAGGATAAATCTCTTGGTGGTCTTATTCACGCCAAGGACTAGATCTAGTTTTAGTAGGACCCATATCTTGAAGTGTGGCCTGACCACATAGATGCCACTAGTACTAACAGTACCGGGTACTAGTAGCTTAGTGATCCCAGTGCTGGAGCTGTAGTGTAGATATAGTGCTAGCGTACTTCCGTATCCATGTAGATATCTCGAAATTCACCCTACCAAATTGCACCAAAATCACAGGAAATACTTTATGACTCATATCCAATTGCTCACATAAATTTGAACCAAATCGCTTGTCGGGAAGCATAATTGTAGATGTTGACTTTCATGTCGTCGCTTAGAATAATCTGCTCTAAACATGAGTCATTGCAACGTACCTGCCTGCGCACTCATAGACTGAAGTTAGCCATCTCATGTCATGAGACAAATCTTTCAAGTAATCGGGAGCCAAAAAATAATGTACAAATGACCCTATCATTTGGCAGGACAGTTTCTGTAACCCTTTTATTCCCAGCTCAGTGTAGACCCTTTCATTAGTATGAACAGTATATATTGAAGGGCAATTTCTATATCCTTTCATTTCTATAACCCCTTTATTCCCAGCCCAGTATTGGAACTTTCATTTGGCAGGAAATTTTCTATAACCCTTTTATTCTCAGCTCAGTGTAAGCCCTTTCATTTGGCAGGACAGTTTATGTTACCTTTTTTTCCCAGCTCAGTGTAGAACCTTTCATTAGTAAGGACAGTTTTTATAACCCTTTTATTCCCAGCTCTGTGTAGACCCTTTCCATTGGCACTACAGTTTCTATAACCCTTTTATTCCCAGCTCAATGTTGACCCTTTCATTTGGCAGGACAGTTTCTATAACCCTTTTATTGCCAGCTACTTTGTACACCCTTTTATTTGGCAAGACAGTTTCTATAACCCTTTTATTCCCAGCTCAGTGTTGACCTTTTCATTTGGCAGGACATTTTCTATAACCCTTTTATTCCCAACTCAGTGTAAGCCCTTTCATTTGGCAGGACAGTTTCTATAACCCTTTTATTCCCTGCTCAGTGTAGAACCTTTCATTAGTAAGGACAGTTTCTATAACCCTTTATTCCCAGCTACTTTGTACACCCTTTCATTTACCAATACATTGTCTATAACCCTTTTATTCCCAGCTCAGTTTTGACCCTTTCATTTAGCAGGACAGTTTCTATTTAAACCATTTTATTCCCAGCTACTCTGTACACCCTTTCATTTGGCAGGACAGTTTCTATAACCCTTTTATTCCCAGCTCAGTGCAGAACCTTGCATTTACAGTAAGGACAGTTTATATAACCCTTTTATTCCCAGCTACTTTGTACACCCTTTCATTTACCAATACATTGTCTATAACCCTTTTATTCCCAGCTCAGTGTTGACCCTTTCATTTGGCAGGACAGTTTCTATAACCCTTTTATTCCCAGCTCAGTTTTGACCCTTTCATTTGGCAGGACAGTTTCTATAACTCTTTTATTCCCAGCTCAGTTTTGACCCTTTCATTTAGCAGGACAGTTTCTATTTAAACCATTTCATTCCCAGCTACACTGTACACCCTTTCATTTGGCAAGACGGTTTCTATAACCCTTTTATTCCCAGCTCAGTGTAGAACCTTTCATTAGTAAGGACAGTTTCTATAACCCTTTTATTCCCAGCTCAGTGTAGAACCTTTCATTTGGCAGGACAGTTTCTATAACCCTTTTATTCCCAGCTACTTTGTACACCCTTTCATTAACCAATACATTTTCTATAACCATTTTATTCCCAGCTCAATGTGAAACCTTTCATTAGTTAGGACATTTCTATAACCCTTTTATTCCCAACTCAGTGTAAGCCACAGCTTTCATTTGGCAGGGCAGTTTCTATAACCGTTTTATTCCCACATCAGTGTAAGCCCTTTCATTTGCCAGGACAGTTTATATAACCCTTTTATTCCCAGCTACTTTGTGCACCTTTTCATTTACCGATACATTTGCTATAACCCTTTTATTCCCAGCTCAGTGTTGACCCTTTCATTTGGCAGGACAGTTTCTATAACCCTTTTATTCCCAGCTCAGTGTTGACCCTTTCATTTGGCAGGACAGTTTCTATGACCCTTTTGTTCCCAGCTCAGTGTTAACCCTTTCATGTGGCAGGACAGTTTCTACAACCCCTTTATTCCCAGCTCAAGTACATAGAACCTTTCATTAGTGAGGACAGTTTCTATGTCCCTTTTATTCCCAGCTCAGAGTTGACCCTTTCATTTGGCTGGACAGTTTTTATAACCCTTTTATTCCCAACTCAGTTTTGACCCTTTCATTTGGCAGGACAGTTTCTATTTGAACCATTTTATTCCCAGCTATTCTGTACACCCTTTCATATGGCAAGACAGTTTCTATCCCTTTTATTCCCAGCTCAGTGTAGGCCCTTTCATTTGGCAGGACAGTTTCTATAACCCTTTTATTCCAAGCTCAGTGTAGAACCTTTCATTAGTTAGTACATTTATAATTATATATCCCTTTTATTCCCAACTCAGTGTTGACCCTTTCATTTGGCAGGGCAGTTTCTATAACCCTTTTATTCTCGGCTCAGTGTTAACCCTTTCATGTGGCAGGACAGTTTCTACAACCCTTTTATTCCCAGCTCAGTGTAGAACCTTTCATTAGTGAGGACAGTTTCTATAACCCTTTTATTCCCAGCTCAGTGTTGATCCTTTCATTTGGCAGGACAGTTTCTATAACCCTTTTATTCCCAGCTCAGTGTTGATCCTTTCATATGGCAGGACAGTTTCTATAACCCTTTTATTCCCAGCTCAGTGTAGAACATTTCATTAGTAAGAACAGTTTCTATAACCCTTTTATTCCCAGCTCAATGTAGGCCCTTTCATTTGGCAGGACAGTTTCTATAACCCTTTTATTCCCAGCTCAGTGTAGAGCCTTTCATTAGTAAGGACAGTTTCTATAACCCTTTTATTCCCACCTCAGTGTAGGCCCTTTCATTTGGCAGGACAGTTTCTATAACCCTTTTATTCCCAGCTCAGTGTTGACCCTTTCATTTGGCAGGACAGTTTCTATAACCCTTTTATTCCTAGCTACTTTGTACACATTTTCATTTACCAATGCATTTTCTATAACTCTTTTATTCCCAGCTCAGTGTAGGCCCCTTCATTTGGCAGGACAGTTTCTATAACCCTTTTATTCCCAGCTTAGTGTAGAACCTTTCATTAGTAAGGACAGTTTCTATAACCCTTTCCTACACCCTTTCATTTTAGTTAGCCATGTAATGTCATGAGACAAATCTTTCAAGTAATCGGGAGCCAAAAAAATAATGTACAAATTATTTGTGGCAAGTTGAATGAAAAATATATTTCCTAAATCACACAAATCGTCAAAATCATTGTACTTTTAGTTCCCGCGTAAATTCCCCTTTCGCCCAGTATCAGTCGGCTACCTTCAGTTGCAGATTGTGCAGGTCGCGTTCGCCACAAGCTCTCGCGAAGAGTAAGTTTTTTTGGAGTGATGACTTGAAAGTCGGCATCGATATTGATACTTCCGGATAACCGATTTTGTTCAAATATAAGTGAG